>NC_090883.1:50010184-50017684 GCF_036669925.1 Montipora capricornis | reverse complement strand
GAACTTGTCTGTATTAAACTAAGGTTATCCAAAACAGAACAACGATACCGATGGTGGTGGTGATGAAAAGACGACGACGACGACGATGACGATGGTAATGATGCTAATAACGACAACGACCACGACGATGGTGATGATGATGACGATGATGCCGATAGTGATGAAAATGATGATGATGATGATAATGATGATGATGATGATGATGATGATAAAGATGGTTGTTGTGATAATTGTGATAATGACGGTGATAACAACCGCTACGAGGCTACGATAATGAGTAATAAAAGTTCCCTCTTATAAAACGGGGTTGTTTCGAGATCCTGATTTTCCAAGTGTTTTAAGTTTTATATGTTCAACATTTGCGCAGGAGGTAATTAGATAGGGAAGGGTGATAGGATGCTTTTGCGGCGATCTGACCAACAGATGATTTTTTATTGAACTGCAAAATGGGAATGTTAACTATCTTAATTATCATAGGAGAGCGAACTCGGAAGATAATGAACAAAGCACAAAAACCCCCTTCCCCTCCACCGCTAAGGCCCTGTCCACACGTATCCGGATAATTCTTAATCCGCAAAATTTTCCTTGCGGATGCACCTATTGTCCACACATATCCGGCGAATCCGGCAAGATTAGTGAGTCTGCAGCTTTTTAAAGCCGCTCTCCATGATGGAAATTCTTCAATACCCAAAGAATTTAGATTCGTGTGGACGGTCGAATCCGGATATTTCTTATTTCGTTGTTGTAACCAACTTAGATCCAGTCTTTACCGTGTGTATATTCAACATGGCCGCTGTGTGTGCAGTTAAACTTGACTATGTTCACTGCACACTGCAAATACTGATGTCGAACGGCGGATCGACATTTTGAGGCTTCTTTCGATGTCTGACGAACAATTCAAGAGAGCGGGAAGACAACTTCCCCGTAGTGCGATAAGTCCCTCGTCGATCTTGTGAGCGAGCGCGAAGCGCAAGCGAGTGGAAATTGGGGCGAGCGGAAGTCGCTCGCCCCAATTTTCGCAAGGATGAAGGGAAGAAAGAGGGAAACAAAGAGGGATTGCTCGCAGTCTAGCCTCCACATCCTCGAAGATTCTGTGTTCGACCAGCACGAACTAGTGCCAAAAGGTGATTGAAGAAGAATGGCTCGAAAATTCACACCGGAGCCCTGGATTGCGTGAATCCGGATATGTGTGAACGGACAAATTCGACAGGGCGACTTGAATACGTTACGTGTGGACGTGAAAATGTTTCCGCAGAGAAAAAGTTGTGGATTAAAATATATCCGGATACATGTGGACAGGGCCAAATTCCTCGTTTAAATCATTCACTTCCCTAAACCTGTCCACTGTTTTCATTTTTCAAGGGCGAAAAGAATAGGGGACTTCATTTGTATTCAAGGATTAAGACTACGCCACCATTTTAAAGACACCTAATATTCAGTCCATGAATTTTGCATAATCATATCATTCTTTTTACCTCTCTATTTATATCCATCCTATCGGGTAACAGTCTGCTGTTTCTGATCGCTAACCACGTTTATTAAAAAAGGTGCATTGCCAGAATTCAAAATTTTCTGTTTTCAAGTTTTTGGGCTCCGAGTGACAGATGATGCTATGCGATATCGTGTAAATTATGAGATGACAAGAAAATACTATTTATGTGCTGAACTAAAACAATAATTGAGGAGGATTCCAGGACACATTGGCGAAAAAACAGAAACAAAATGCGATTTCTTCCTCTACGGAAGATAATTAACTTGCGAGGAGAGTTGGAGCCTAATGATGATCTAGAGTCAATTGGTTGGAGTCATGGAAATCAAACCAACGGAGAGGTCTTGTACTGAAATATCTTTGATGTTGAAAAAGATGATTCCGAACAGTTCCGGTTAAGAACACAAACTTACTTTTGGCCGCTCTTCCTCTCTACCAAAAAAGGCGTGATACAGTGGTTTATTCATAAGAAACCATCAGGCTTTGATTTAATGGGCTTTTAAAATGACAATGCAGCCAAGCAGGGCGTGAACCTTAATTCCAATTTTTATCATACCAATCAATCAAGCTATCTCGATTGAAAAAGACGTCTGCCCTTCCGTTTCTACTCAGACTTATTTTGACTAATCTTTTCCTTGACTTTATGTAACGCACGTGTCAATATTCAACAGGAATTAATCTCTACACTTTTCTGACTTGAGCTTCCGTTCTTTTCCTGAATACCCTTCCGTTATTGCACGTGTTCTGGTAGCAGCCGGATATCCTGAAGTTTACTTCGTTTTAATTGAAATCAATGAACTACCTTATTACTCAAGCGCGTGACGTCTTTTTTTCGTGTAACTTAAGAGTCAATGACATCGTTAACTTTGTTATCTTTTCTTCTTTCGGTCGCAAATCCTTTTTTGTTAGCTTTTGTTTAGTTAATTAATTAATTAGTTAATCAAAAAGTGAATACTTCCTCTCAAGCCAAAACGAGACGGCTCTCTTCACAGTCTTCAAGGCCAAAGTTCTCTCGTCCCTCGGAAAAAAGTCATCTGGTAGCTCAGTTGTCCAACCAGGGGAAAAATAGTCAGTATGAAGTGCGATTCCTTAGTGGAAAAGCCCAATAAGCCATATTACTCCTGCCGGACACTTAAATCCCCTAACGAAGAAAACTTTATCACAGCATTTATTTCACCACAAAGGTGAAAGTGTCAGGCGACGCCGGCCATATTTTTCCACTCGTTGACAGTGGACTGACAGATTTATGATGATACAACGACGGATTACCGAAGCTTGGGTGTAGTGTTTCCTCAGTCTCTGTTTGGGTACAGCATTCCGCGGAAGGCTCAGAAGGCATCTTTGTGTTAACCAGTCGAAAGTAGAAGCAAGAATTTGGCCAACTGAACAAAAGGGTTGTTGGCAAGATGCTCCTTAGATTCTTGCCTATCGGGCTCTGTATGATGTATTTACATGCAGTGGTAAGTACATCACTTCAATCGCATTTTATTTAATTTTATTTCTGTAAGGAATCAGAGGAATTACTTTTGACCGTAACAGTAAGTAGATTTTCACGTACGCGTCGCTGATAAACCAAAACATAGAATAGCTGCGAGATGAGTACTCTCCGCCCGCATGCGAATCTGTAACAACTAATCAGTTTTTATTGGGTAAGTTGTCCTTCAATTTTATATCTTGGACGAAAGCAATTGTCGAAAGAATAGATAAATAGTTATTGATCCTTTGAACGGAGTGGAATAGTTTTACTATCTTATCTCTCGTATCGGGTTCACTGATTTAAAAGTACCGGTACGATACGCTGGTCTGTCGCGTTCTCGTGAGATCGAAAATTACGAGAGAGTCACAAATTTCAAGAGATGAATGGAGGCATCTGTTCCACGGGGAAATCCGCACATATTTGTCTGCGTAGCAAGAGTGCTTCTGCAAAAACATGGAGGCGGATGCATGTACCAAATTTTAGGATGGTGCGAACAGTTTATCATAGTAGTCGCGTTTAATTAATTAAATGTATAGTTTTACTTTACCGATTGTGGAGTCGATAGCGGTCTCCCTTTTTTCAAAAATAAAATTGCAAATCTGACTGGAGCGATGCCAGTGTATCTTATTTAAGGATGACTTGAAATATAGGTTGTCCAAAATTTCCGACTGGAATTTCCGGAAAGGAAAATGTCATTGCAAGTTTCTTTTCCAATACAGTGTTTAAGTAAATGGAACATGCCATTCTCGACAGAATCTTTTGATTCAGAGCAGCTGCTGAACGTTCAGGCAAGCCTGCGTAGCTGTTTTGAGGGAAATAACGAGCGGCTAAGCCGCGCGGAGAATGGGAAGGGACACTGTGGCATTTCACAGCGCCCCTCCCCACTCTCCGCTCGTTATTTGCCTCCTGCCAGCCACGCTGGCTACCCTTGTTGCTTTCAATCACTGTTTATTTTCTTTCTATGATCTCATAGGGCGCTGAAAGATCATTGGCAACCAAAAAAGGTAAGTCATCTATTGTACCGGCATAAACTTCCGCGTCATCTCGTGAATTTCTGTTCACGGTCAACTTGTTCCCCAACTTGAAGGGCTGTGAAATCTTAAGTTTACTACTTCATAATGACGAACGAAATCAATACAGCGAGACGATAAAGAGATGGACAAAGAGAACGGGAGCATGGTTCATGGAGTTAGGAAAATGCCAGTTAAAAGTCTTGAGAATTGTGCACATGAGTGATAAGATGAACGCAGTGACCCAATGACTGACGGTGAAATAATACTAAATCGAGAAATTATTTCGTCAAATCGTGCGTTCGCTCAAAGTGTAAAATAATGGGTGAGCTAAAACTAATACCAACCTCATTAGCTGGTAAACATTATCCTGCATGCTATTAATCAAAGACGACTGGTTTATTTTAAGCACTCTTTGAAAAACTGGGGGAGAAGCCAAACTTCCCGTGATATAAGAAATTCGAGAATTCTATTTTTAACTGACATTTTCATCGATGTAGGGACGAAGACAGCGGGCATCCCCTCTTTCGATCGGGACCGTTTTATGTCGAATTATTATCAATAAACCTCTAATATAGGTATATTAGAGTGTTATGCTCTTGTGCTAAATCCATTGACACTTAAGTTAAATAAAAAATTATTATAATTATAATAATAATTATTATTATTAGCATCATCATCATCATCATTGTTATTATTATTATTATTATTATTATTATTACATTTTGTCGATGTGGATCAGCTGCATGTAACATAAAATCGAGGCTTACAATCAAATTCCCCACCTCCTATGAGTGATGATCAAATGCCCCACCCCCGGGAAGACTAAGAGAATCAAATTCCCTGTCCCCGGGCAGGAAAATGCGTCACATGCTCGGGGTATGCCCGTATGGTGTTCCACCCCCGCCAAAAATCAACTTTGAAAAGCAACATTCAACTTTATCAAACAAACATTCAACTTCAGTCGATAAGTTTTATTTTCAACGTATTCAACATTCAACTTTATCATAAAACTTTCAACTTTACATGTCAACAATCGTCTGTAGAGCATACAACATTGAACTTCACAGCTTGAATTGTTAGAGTGACTACTCAGGAATGAGCGCAGCATTGAACATTTGAGTTCACAACTGAACATCAATCATGAGGTTACAATTTATCAGTCGGGTTGACAATCCAAAAAAATCTTTTAACAACCCGGTCGTTCTTTGCAATATGACTTTCAATTACATTGCACCCGTTGTGTGCGTTCGCCCCAATGTCGATCCTTTTATCCTGCAATCTTGAATGTTGAGTTCTCTGAAATCGAGACCAAATCCGCCAAAAATTATGGGATATCGGTCGGCGATATGACGTTAGCGAAAACTGTAGTCTCTCACCATTTATTTCCAGGTGCTTTTCTTCTTTCGCAATCTCATTAATATTGATCGACCAACACTAAAGAAGCAAGGGTGGCACAGTCGGTTAGTGCGCGGCCTTGGTGCATAAGGTCCTGAGTTCGATCCCCGGATCTCACATACTTGTTTCGACTTCTTTCCTTTCAGTGTAGCCCAGGTAGCTTTAAATACCCTTAAAACGGAGCGCTGATGGAAAGAGACGGGTAACTGACGTTGACTGACGTTTCGACAACCTGAGCGGAAGTCATCTTTAGAGTCAAGTGATTTGTGTAACGTCAGTAGATACTATAAAACTCCGGGTCGTATATGTCATTGGCCAGCTTATTCGTGATCTGATTGGTCTGCTGTCAGTTGAGCCTAGACGTGATTGGCTGTGAAGACTAAACAGTGATAGGTGCATTTCGATCCGCCTATAGGTTAAGGCCTGTAAGTGTAGCGTAGAATACGTTGGACAGTACTGTAATAGAGTAAATGCAGTGTCTTGTTTGTCTGTTGTTGATGTCGTCGATGAGTCGTTTGTAGGGTGCGGGAAGTTGTAGGCGTCGGCTTATTGGTCTCTGTTCTAAGTTAGTAAGCCCGCTTTCCAGTATGATCCATTGGCAGTAGTTTGTGCTGTAGGTAACACATTCAGCAGCGTCTCAGTCGATTCTGTGGTTTGTCTGTAGATGATGTTCGGCAATGTTATTGTTGGTCACCTTTCCTCGTTGCTCGTCTGTGTTCAGTCAGTCTGGCGTTCTCAATTTCAGAAGTAGAATAGCTTTTACTATACAACCGGCTTCTCGTACAGACAACAACCTGGCTAAAGACGAACGACAAGCATTAAAACGACGACGAGGAACGACGACGACATTGTAATACGTTCCGCTGACAAAGGACGAGTGACTGTTATTATGGACAAGACAGACTATCATGAGAAGACGTTAACGACAAACAGACTTACGAAGTACTTAAACGAGACCCGACTCCAGCAATTCAACGAAAACTCAGCGGTAAACTACTTCACCTTAACAATGCTGACGCGATCGACATCCGACATTACAACAGGCTGAGATGCCCGGTACCTCAACTAACTTAACTCTACAGCTTGCCCAAACTACTCAGTTCTAACATACCTATGCGTCCCATAGTTTATTTTGTGGTTCGCCGACTTACGAACTGTCGAAATACCTCACTACGATACTGAAACCTCTGACTGACGAATCCCGACACAAACTACAATCCTCCGAAAACTTTATTGACGCCATCAAGACAGTAAAAGTACCTGGCGACCACAAACTGGTGTCTTTTGATGTGAAATCACTGTTCACCAGTATTCCACTTCAACTGGCTCTCGACTGCACTGAAACCGCCGCCATCAGCAACTCTACTTTACAACTGCCACTACCTACCAACGACCTTATGGACTTGCTGAACCTCTGCCTAACATCTACTTACTTTACGTACAACGGTAAACACTACAAACAGTCATACGGAGCAGCTATGGGTTCACCGGTTTCCGTTGTTGTTGCCGAAATCGTTATGCAAACGAGGAAGAAGCCCTGGAAAGTTACAAACGAACAATACCACTCTGGTTACGCTACGTCGACGATACTTTTACCACTCTATACAAAGACGAAATCGGCGATTTTCACGAACATCTCAACAGACAAAACGCCCACATTCAGTTTACCAAGGAGATCGAGGATAATGGTAAGATTAGTTTTCTTGACTGCTTGGTCACCCGTGACGACAACAGACTACAGACGACAGTTTTCAGGAAACCTACCCACACTGACAGATTCCTCGACGAATTATCTTACAACGGCCTATTTCGCAAAAGGCTACAATAATACGGACCTTAACGAGACGTACGCTACTTGTTGTGGCTCACATGACAGCAGACGAATATAAGTACTTAAACAACGTTTTCAGTAAGAATAACTACAACTGCGACTTCGTTGCAGGCAACAGTTACCGTACAGAACCAAACGCTGCAAACACTAACCTGACATCTACCACGACAGGGTGACTATACCCTACATTAAAGGAACCTCTGAGATCATCGCATGGATCCTACAGCCTTACAACATCCGTGTTGGTCACAGACACATCACTACCTTACGAAAACTATGTACTGACTAACATCAA
>NC_090883.1:49992684-50005184 GCF_036669925.1 Montipora capricornis | reverse complement strand
CCCTCTGTGATCTAGTACGGATGCTCTAACCGCTGAAGCTACTAAAGACTCTGTAGTGTGCAAGGGTGAAATGTGGGTATACACTACGACTGCATCACGCGGTCACATAGTCTAATTTGGTGACAACACGTTGCTAGCCGCATCACGCGGTCACATTAAGGCATATCACAGGTTAGAGCATCCGTTCTAGATCACGGAGGGTCGTGGGTTCAAATTCCATCTGGAGATCGGATTTTTCCTAGTTCCCAGTTGATGATTGATGATAATGCTAAATATCTTTCATATATAGGCAACTTCGCAAAATACCGTAATACTCTTTGTTCGTCCCCCCAAATTTTGCATAAGCATTGTTTTTGTTTTCTCTTGGGACCATTGTAAGTCCCAAGAGAAACTGGCCTATTTCTCACATTACTCGCTTGGGTGACCGGGGGCACGTTTCTCGAAAGTCCCGGAATTTTACGGGCTATTTTCGGGTGTCACAATTCTCTTTGTATCTCAAGAACGGAGAGGATTAAAGTCGTCAAACTTAACAGTCCTTTTTCTTTTTGTTACCTTGACAACATGTTTAAAAATCGGCTTTCCAAAACAAACGGTTAGCAATTTCACAAATGGCTTTTCGGGTCCGAAAAGTTTTCGGGACTTTCGAGAAACGGGCCCGGGTAATACCATAAATAATCCGAGTGTTCCCGAACAGCAATCCAGCCGATTATCGTCCTTCCGATAATGCACTGGTTGGTTGTGCTCTTCTATTGAGCTTCAGGTGACCCCGAGGAAGTTAGGCAATTAAACCAGATTTAGATAACGTACCAAGAGAAAATGAGGGGACAGAGAGGGAGGCTCAAGGCGTTGGCCGGGATATGTTATGTCCACGAAAGTTATTTTTAGACGAGCGGAAGTCTTTGTTCTAGCGGAAGTCTGTCTTCTGAGACGTCCGCATGCAGTCTTGCCTCGCTCTCAGGTTCTTAGTGAAAAGAGAAAATGATGGCGCACGTGGAAGGCTGATGAATATATATTTTCTTTCAAACATCGGACCGAGGTTGGCCTGCACGCGGACGTCTCGGAAAACTTCCGCTCGTCTAAAAATAACTTTCGTGGACATGACATATCCCAAGGGCAGGACCGGGAACCTCCTTCTCTGTCCCCTCATTTTCTCTTGAACGTACCTATTCAATGCTGCTAGGACATAGATTCCTAATTGTCGCTTTCTCGCAAATGTCGTAAAGACGATGGTTACTTTTTGTTTCTTTTTGTTAGTGAAATTGTTTTTAAAGATTAAATGCTCCTTTTTTTTTCTTTTTAGTGGGAATTCAACATCCAAGACAAGAACAGCAATGATATTCTCGACCCAGACGAGATCGAGGCTATGCTTATCCCATTTGAGGACTGCATGATTGGATTCATGAAGTCATGTGACTACGATCATAATCCGGGAATCAGCAGAGTAGAATGGAACACCTGTTTCCCGCCAATTGTGCCGGGTTAGTCCACTGACCGCTTAGTCCTCTAGGTTCAAGTGACAAGCATATTTTTTTTACGTCATCCCTGATTGACTTTTAGGCTTCGGGTGTCAGTAATCAATTGGTCTACCTCCCGTCACTTTAGCATCTCACAGATTTATCAGCTCTAAAAAGCCAGAGAAAGGAGCGGTCAAACAAGTAGCTACAGGGAGCAAGGTTGGCGCAGCAGAGAGAGCACTCGCCTCCCACCATTGTGGCCAGAGTTCGATTCCCAAACTCGGCGTCATATGTGGGTTGAGTTTGTTGGCTCTCTACTCTGCTCAGAGAGTTTTTCTCCGGGTAGTCCAATTTTTCCCTTTCCACAAAACACCCTTCTTTGATTTGATTTGAGTTAATTTCGTTAGTGTCTCCAATTAGTACTCTTGTGCTAAGCCATTGACACTTAAATAAAGTTATTATTATTATCATCATCATCATCATCATCACACATTTCCGGCATATATTTACTTACGTTTCTAACATCCTGGCCTTCCATTTTTATTGAAGTCCAGAGGAAAAAACGCTTCTCTAAGCTTTCTCGCGACTACCCTCATTCCCTAGTAAATCGCTTAGAATTTTCATTCAACGCATTAACCGGTTCCATCGTAAGGTTGTAATTTTCATTTGCAGAGCTCCACGAAGAGGAAGTAGAAGTGTGAGAGGACAAGTGACGGAGTTGATTTGCTTTAACTGAAAATGATTAAGCCTCTGACCTTGTTTTTTTGCAGATCTCACTGCTTTGAATCATGTAATTGTTGTTCAACTTGTTGTAATGAGAGCAAGTATGTAATTCCACAAACAAGGCAAAAAGCTTTCAGAATTAAGACAAGGTCATCGATAGGCTTCTTTTCCATTCACAAGTAAAGTTTCTAGTCTACAATTGTAAAGTCGTCCTCAGTTTTCGAAAGTAAAAATACCATTTTGCACTCAGTAATTTAATGATTTTTCTGTGTTGTAGTACGGTAGGAGGTAGGACCGACCGCATTGTACTCTCCTCCTCTGCCTGAGGTGAAGAGGAAACATGAAGGATGTAGAGAGAAAAAGAGTTGAAGGGGACGGGGGAAGGGGTGGGGGGGGGGGGGGGTGTCTTTGTTCCCTTGTTTCCTTTAAAAATTTGCTCGTGTTCCTTTTATGTTCCCGAAATTACTTTCAAAACTGTTCCCAGCTCTTTAATCCCTAAAGTTGTTTATGTTCCCTTGTTCCCTAACATATTTTGTCCCCTGTTCCCCAGTTCAAAGTAGCCATGTTCGCTTGTTCCCCAAAACCCCTAGAGGGACTCCAGAGTCTTGGCGCTGACCAATTTTAGGTACTAGTTTACGCGTGTTTCTCTTTCCGGACAGTGTTTGGGTTCTCAAATTCATATGAGCAAGGAGACCAAGTGGAGTTATATTTCCGGATGTCCTTGTGAAGTAGGCCTTTGTTTGCAGTCGGTAACGGGAGGTACGTTTTTTCTTTAAGGGGAGGGGATGGGGGGAGGTGTCGATGCAATTATGTTGTTAAGTTGTAGCTATTCACGTTTAAATCAGCAGGCTGCACATTTAAATGTTTAGATGTAATCTGCATATCATTTATAGCCGTGAGTAATTTATGCTGCGTTAGTCTGAGTGTTTTCACCGAGTTGTGAGAGGTCTCCCGTAATAAGTCAATTTCACTTCAAGTCTTAACGTTACCTGGTGCCAGGAGTGGTTTCGATAGACGGCTTTTCTTCATTCGTTGGCGGCGCCTCGTCCTCTGGAGATCAACGATCCCAATGTTGCTGAAAAATGCAGCGACTGGAAAAAAATGTGGAAACACTACAGTGTGGTTTCTAAAGTAAATAAAGAAGAAGGAGACGTTCAAGTAGCTGCTCTTCTTACTGTTATCGGGCCTGAGGCGAGAAAAGTCTTCAAAACTTGAAATATATCTGCCGCAGAAAGAAAGGATATCAAAGGAGGCATCGATCATTTCGATGGTTACTGTAATTTGTTACGTGCTGGAATAACCACGAGATGTCCGCGAATAAGGCATGAGTGAAAAGAACTCCCGAGTTCGATATAAGGCACGCAACAAAAGTCTGACAACGAGCAGTTAATACCCTTTTAGAGTATCATTTAATTACTTTTACACTGTTACAGTGACTTAGGTTAAAGATAAAGTTACGCAAGTCGAAAGCAAAGCAGGCCTGTCTTTCATGGCCATTCAGGTGTTCATCTTGTTTAACTTCGAAGTTCCACTGACTGTAGACAACAATTCTTGACTTTCTTGATTCACTGAATCGGATTCTTTACACTCACTTGATTTTCTGTGTACACAAACTCTTATGGAAGACTTCATAATGAAATCTTAATTCTTTGTCTTCTTCCCTTTTTTAGCTATCGTCTCTTTCTTCTCTTCGGATATAGCAAAGTCAAAGTTTATCGCTTCACCATAGTTATCGCAGTTGATTATAGCTTCGTCACAGTATCGCATCCAAAGCATAAGTTCAATCACAGCCAGCCACGATGGTAAGCCCTCGGGCAAAAGAGTTTTCCCAAATATATAGATTTAGCCAAGCCTAAAAGCGGAGCTCCCCGGCTATATATTCTTACTGCTATACTTACTATTAGTATTACTATTACTATTACCATTAGTGATTACTATTAAGGAAAATAAAAGGTTTCGAATTGTCCGCGTTTTGATGTTTCCGGTTGCTGCTTTAATAATTCAATCATTTTCTTTGCTTTCTTCTATAGAAAAATTCATTGCCTAACTAGTGAATTCCTCCTCTATATTTTACGCTAAAACCGATATCGCATGAATCACGACGCGATGAGCGCGACATCTGTTTTTCCAGTGAAATTTACTTTGCAACTCACCAGTTTGGAAATATTTTTTTCTTGAACCGCATGAGTTTTAAAAGAAAACAAGCTCACCAATAGCCAGCGAATAGGAATCACGCTAAAATTAGAAGTCATAAAGACAACTTTGTCAGTTCAAGGTCAAAGAAGAGTTTTACTGATGTACTTTATTCCACCTTATCTCTGAAAACAAGATCATTCACAATCAAAGTCTTTTCAAGTCATATCGGTCTTGGGGAATCCCGACGTATAGACATCGTGAATGTATGTTCTGAACTGGAATGAGCACTCAGATGACTGATTTGGTCAATCAGTGTGATATGTACTTACGCATCGCTACTCGCAGGTGCAAGATCCGTTGTTGCAACACTGATGATGTTCCGTCCTCTCCGTTGTCCAAAGTGGCTGTAGATCTCTGTTTTCACTTTGTCAAAGCTTTACTGGTTGTCATTGATTACTTCAGCAACTTTATCGAGATTGATTCTCTCAGTTCTGAAACTTTCAAATCGGTGATTAGGAGTCTGATGGGCATAATCAGCAGATTTGGCGTACCCGACACGCTAGTCACTGATAATGGGACAAATTTTGCCACCTCTGAGTTGGCCAAGTGTGCAGAGCAGTGGACTTTCAGCGCGTTACGTCAAGTCCCCCGCTATTCTCAGAGTAATGGTAAAGCGGCGGAAAATGTCGAGCGCACTGTAAAAGCGCTTGTTTCCCAAATGCAGATGTAATACGCCAAGTAAAGGTATCGATAGTAGTAACCCTCAGCGTCTGTTTGGTCGCCGGTGTGAAACTTTGCTGCCAACTTCCCGAAGTCTCCTTGAACTTCGTTTTAGTCTCCTCAACTATTTTGCTAAGCTAAGATCTCAGAAAGCGCGTCAGCGGAGAACAAGCCTTGCAACCGGAGCAAGCGTCATCTCTCGCCTATAAGACCTGAAAAGTCTATTGGAGTTCGATCGCCAGCTGGCACTTGGAAGTAAGGAGATTGTCTTAATTTAATAAGGGATTATGTCAGGTAAATTGATGTAATTTCATGACAGCCAACATGCCCAAAAAGTAGAATGAAACATTGCAATAACATAAACTCATGATTAACTAAAGATGCCCCCTAAACTCCCTAAAATAACATGACATAGCCCCTTTAAGGAAGTTGCTCCCAGAACTTATGAAGTTCGTGTTGATGGAGAAGCTCGTCGCCGGGATGGAAAGCATATATGGCTTACCAGAGAACCACAAGATCCCCAGCCACTAGAGGAGTTCGAATCAGTTACTCATCATGAAGATGTTCCTGTTGCTCAACCGTCCCCTCTTCGCGAAGACATCTTACTTGAAAACCCCTCGGCTTGCACTGAAGCAGAGCCCACGTCATCGCCTACAGGACCTCTGCCTGTCGCTGATTCATCAGCATCTCGTCTTTTTGCTGATCATGAATGTCCGCCAGACAGAGAAGGCCTCCACAGTGACTCAAAGATTTTACTTCAATCTTGACTGCATTTTGCGCTTAGAATGGCTGGCTCTCATTCTTTGTTATGGCGATGATGAAAACTATTTTTCTGTCTTGTTCATGCTTCACTATCGGCCATTCACTTGTTTCGTTTTTTTATATATATTATTTATTTCACGTTTTGGTTATAGTTTTTTTTCTACTTTGTGGGAAAGAAAGGGAGAATGCGTCCATGCTATTATGCTCTTAAGATGTAGCTATTCACGCTTACTGTCGAACAGAGTATGACCAACGTATCGAAACAAAATAGAAGAACGACCGTTGTAATTAAGAACCCACTTCTCTTTGAAATGGCAAAAATAGTTAAACTAATAGCTCGCCCTGATAGTCGGACAACAATTCTTAATTGTGTGGATACTAAGAGAAAAATAAAAATACAAAGAAAAAACTCGCTATACGTAAGACAAAGAAAAATAGATGACAAGTTAAACTGTTAAATACATACACAAATTAAAATATGCATAGAGTATGGGCAGATGGAGCAACTATGTCAATCTAGCATTTAGTATTGAGAAAGATAATGTTTGAAGAAAATTTCTTGAACATTTTTTTGTGTGGTTTCGAGCGAAAAAAAGGGAAGATCATTCCAGGAATAACGTCTAATGATAGAAGGGCAAAATTTCCTAACATTTCTTCTATGAAAAGGAATAAAGGGCTGTTCCAACGAGGCATTACGAGTAATATAGCTATGTTGTTCTGATAAATGTGATATCATAAAATTTGAGGGTTCAGCCTTGCGTAAGAGATCATATAAAAAAAGCCATGTGTGAAGAAGTTAACAATGTCAAGAACACAAACATTCCACTTGATGAGACAATACAAATTTGTCTTGACAAATTGTATGCCCTTCCTGATCTACCCACCATGCCTCGCTCTTTCTTAAATGGTCTGCTCGAGTTTGCCACTGAGAAGAGCCATTTCACATTTGAAGACGACTACGATCAAATTGATGGCGTTGCAATGGGCTCACCTTTAGGACCTGTGTTAGTCAATATCTTTATGAGCCATTGCGAAGAGAAGTGGGTTGTTAATTACATTGGTCGCCCTTCTATTTGGTTTCGTTTCCTTGATGATACTTTCACTCACTCTATTCACGCTTAAATCAGCAGGCTGCACGTGTGAATGTTTAGATGTGATCTGCATATCATTTATAGCCGTGAGTAATTTATGCTGCAGTAGTCTGAGTGGTTTCAGGGAGTTGTAAGAGGTCTCCCGTTATGGTGTTCACTGTCACTGAAGACCCCCCTGCGGTCCCGCCCCCCCCCCCCGAAAAGAGTACAAAACGACCCTTCGCTTACGGACGTTCGCGCCAAAATCTTCCTAAGGTGAGATTTTCTTCATTTCTCGCCTAGAGTTAGGTTCTAAAGTACTTACTCCAAAAATAAAAAAAAATTGGGGGTCACCGACTTTGTTTCGGAGAAAATGGCACTGGAAAAATGCCTTAATTTCGAGAAATCGGTCATAATAGCGAGATGTGGCCTCGTCTGTTCATCCATCGAAAATCATAAAAATAAACTGTTAGAGTGAAGGTTTCCGTATATAGGTTTTTAGGGGTGGGATTTTAAGATAATTTAATGCCGCTAGTGATGTCGTAAACAGAAGAGTTCATCCTGGACGAGCGTTTTCGTAAGCTCTATCCGTTGCAACCACTACCGGAATTCGATGGCACGAGGAAAGAAATTTTTAAAAAAAGATAACTTCTTATGGTGAGATTTTTTCATTTTATCATATTTTGTAGATAGTAAGTAGAGTAAGTGATTCATGATTAAAAAAATAGGGGTCACCGATGATCCAAGGGAGTAAAATCGATGTGATTTTATGAAGCTCTTGGAAAACTTGGTTTGTCACGTTTTTGCGTGACCTGTCGGGAAAGGACTGGAACCCAAGAGAGGATCGATCGTTGAAGGGAGAAAAGGTTTTTACCCCAAAACAAAGCTTTCTCGAGCACAGCAACGAAGTTTTAAGCAGGTGTCTTCTTCATTTGGTTCGTGTTTTGTATAATGTCTCTCCATTGCCGTCATGCTCCTCTTCTGGAGTGTGGTTTTTGTGAAATTTAATCTCTGGTTGTTTCCACGCAGGTACGCACTATTCAAGCGGACGAGGACGAAAATACTGCTCTATTTTCACGAAAGTAAAGGAAAAGAACTCCAAAAACATTCATTCATTTTGAACTTAAGTTCGTAGGGTAATAAAAACATTAAAAAAAAAAACAGTCCCATTAAATTCACGCAACGTTTCGTCCTGGAGTTTTCCAAACTTTCAGCCACTACTCGATCAGCAGCTACAATACCTTTTAAAAGAGCTTTTCCATCCTCCCGCTCACTTCTTTTTAACGTTTCATGATGATTCGGAAATAAATGTACCATTCTTTTGCCGGCCTGGAATTTTTTCCCGGCGTTTTTGTCGCCATGTTATTTTAACTAATGCTTGAACAATATTTATGAAAGTAAAGTAGACTAGTGCACGACTGATAAAACAACGCGAATATCAGTCGTGCAGTAGTCTACTTGACTTTCACAAATATTTTTTAATCAATTTTGACTGATCACGATCTTCTCTTATCCAACGCTGTGCAAGGCTTATCGTCCACGGTTTCTGCAAAGGTTTTCAAACCTCGACTTCACCAATGCTCGAAGTAATGCGTGACATATTACAGTCGCGTTACCTGCGCAGTTACGTTAGCACGCACAGCGCGAACGTCCTTAAGCGATGTGCGCCCGAACTTTGGTCAGCGGATGATCTTGAGAACTCTACGAACGACATGGCGGCGCACATGTTCGCTGTTGCCATTGCTCATTTTCTCCTTTCTTGTATCTTATGTGCTGTGGCGCAGCATGGATGCGAAAGTAAGTAATGGAGCTAAAGAAGGTATTTGCTAAAGACGTCTCATTTGGCTCATTTACCAACGCATGCACTCGTTTTATTGAACACTTGCGGTCCGCGCATATTGCAGTGGTAGTACCATGGATAGGAAAGGTAGTACTATGGTACTTGTGGAGTGTCTTATTTTTTGTCTTGGTGGTAGATTACTGTTGGGAGAAGGTTATAAGAAAATTTTATACAGCATTCAAACATCTAAATCTTGCTTCGCCCTTCTTTCATCAAAGATATCTCTATATCAAAGCTACCAGTACCAAGCCGCGATTATTCAAAGAGACCCGTCTGTGTGCAAGGTGATGAGCTGTTGCTGTCTCGCTTGTGGGCAAGTGTAAAGGTTTCCCTAAGTTTTAGCAAATCTAATGTACACTCTTATGAGGCTGATAGGTAAGTAGATCTTGACCAAGACAGTTTCAGTGATCAATTACGAATTATTGAATGAGGCTGAGTAGGATATGAAGAATTCTGCAGGTCGAGGAGGGTGTTATCCACCGAGATCTGCAGAATTCTTCATATCCTACGAAAGCCGAATTCAATAATTGCTTTATTACTTATTCAAAATATTACATTTCTTCACTCAAACTTGTAAACCTACTTGCAGCCATTTTTCTGCTCAACAAAAATAAAACAATCTCGTCCTCAGCTTTTTTCGGAGAACGGTTCAATAATTTGCAGTGGGCTGCACTTTTGATGTCATTTTGACGTCATCGGTTCAATAATCTACAGCGGGCTGCACTTTTGACGTCATTGATTCAATATGACGAAGTTTCTTTCCAAATTTGGTGAACAGCAGCTGGTTATGGTGAATTATGCATGTGGTTTTAGCCAATCAGAAACGGGGAAATATTTTGAATGAATAATAATAACAAATATTCAATTATTGCACGTAATACATTTATTTATCAGTAATGTCTTGAGCATCTATGAAAAAAAAAAAACTCCGGTCACTCCTTACGTTGAATTGAACCTGTGACCTATGGTTAATATTTTTCTTGTAAATGTTGATGAATAATTATTATATTAATTTTGTCCTTTTATTAAACAGTTGTGAGGCTCTGAATCCAGCCAATCGCACTTGGGCATCAGCAGTTCAGTCTATGGTGGTCAGCAGCAATGATTTAGATCACATGATATTTAGACTTTCCCCATTCAAGACATCATGCTTTGCAGTTAATGGGCTAGCACATGATGCAACATGGTCTGCAGAGTTTCTAGGTAGTTGGAGAAATTTCTACAAAAGCTAATTCGTGTTAAATTTCTATTCAGAGGCTATGAAAGTCCCACAAGAAATCTTCCACATTTTAAATAGTTTTGTGACCCTCTACAGCTGTAACAGTATTCACCCGGTGTTAAATCATGCAGTTTCAACTGAGCATATCCAGTTGGTTTGCTACATGTAGTTTAAGTTATAAACCTTTACTAATTTTATTAAATTACCATAACTGCCGGTAACTATGTGCAAAATCTGAAACAGAACACAAAAAATCACTAGCAAAAAAAGGGTACTTAGACCTGTATGATTCCTTTTTTATAGCTGAATGAGATTTCCAAGCTCAACTCTCTTTATGTACATAACTCTTTCCTTGATAATCAAGTAACCCATTGACCCCTTTGAGTGAGACTTGACATACTTTATTCCGGCTAACACCAGATGATTTTACTTGTCAACTAGGGGTGTCCTAGGATATTGAGGTGTCAGTGGGTTAAGCAGTCCCCTCCATCAAGCAAAAAAATTGGAACACTA
The DNA here is from genome assembly GCF_036669925.1 of Montipora capricornis. Taxonomy (NCBI): domain Eukaryota; kingdom Metazoa; phylum Cnidaria; class Anthozoa; order Scleractinia; family Acroporidae; genus Montipora; species Montipora capricornis. The sequence goes on along the minus strand of NC_090883.1, from coordinate 49,994,747 downwards.
ACGTAATCATTGGTCTCCTCATGAATACAACTTGAAATGATCAATCACTACCTTTGAAGTTCTGAGAGCTCTAAAAATTGGACTTCCACAGAAGCTGGTACATTCACAATTTTGAGAATTTTAAAAACTTCCAAACTATTATAGTAGTGACTTGTATCATTCTTGAATAATTGTCCTTGAGATTGTGTTATTTCCAATACTAACGATAGTATTATTAAGAAGTTGCTTGGTATCTGCAGATAACTGGCAAAACTTTAGCTAAAACCAAAAATGCTTCTTTCAGCTCTTTAGCGTATGCAAATTTGTGCTTGACGTTAGATGTGTGTGCTTTTTGTGTTTAGTATCGTATGAGCGATCTTTCTTCTCGACCACTTAGGCAGTCCATTATAAGTCCAAATTTAGTAATCCATACACCTGGTCTATCGAGAAGTCCATGGACTAGGGCTCGGTGAAATACACAAACAACACATCCAAGCTTACTATACACATATGCTTCACAAAAGAAGATCGACAACGAAGATAAATATCTGACCTGAACATTTCTTCACACGGCTTCACTCTGGTTAAAAATGTTAATTATTTTGTCAACTGTTCGACTATTTCCCGAGGCCAGCAAAGCTCTCCAAAAATAGCAAATGAAGGCAAGCTTCAATGGCAAACATGTCAGGCTCCTCCTTGTCAAAGAAAAAAGTCATTCTACTTGGGCCGCGGCCTCGTTTTTGTTTTATAAATTGGTCCATAGCTCTATGGCTGCATATAAAACCTGAATCAATATGTTTTTTTTTTTAATTTTAGTCAACAGCAAATCTGAGCTCGCTTTTTTCCATCATCGTGCTAAAATAAAGGCTTTCTTCTGTCTAAATTTTTTGTTAATGATCTCTGATAAACATGCTTATTCTGAAGCACGGTACCCATCAATCAAAGATGAGAATAACGCGCCGCTCGACAATGATATTCCATCATTCCGTACGAGGTTTTCTCTTCGTGGCACCAACGGCCGGTTGTCTTAAAACTTGTCGGAATTAGATAAAATGGTTTCCACAATGCTTTTAAAAGCTCGTTTTAGTGACTCTGAAGCTGTCCTTCAAAAATATTATCTGGTCGGATGTTCTAGGGGAATTTCGGTCAGGTCTGTCAAAGTAGTCATTACTTCTTCCGAAAAGTTCTAGCATCCGTGACGGACTTATTAAAAAAAAAAAATAACATTACTTTTTGCACGTCGTTCTTTTTCCCCGAAAATTTTAAGGGACGGTTGCGCTTAAGATACGATTCTCAAACAAACTCTGGCCAAAATGATAGAAGAAGTTATGATAAATCTTCAAATTTTATTCCAATGTCACAGTTGACTCTGCTCAACTCACTAGCGTTCTTCAATGTGGTTTCGAAATTTCTACGCACTCTTCACACTCTTCACTACTTTTCCGAAAAGGAAAATAGGAAGTCTGTTTGAGAAAAGTGTCCAAAATCTTAGTGCGCCTCGAAAAAGTCTGAGTTCGAATTTTCGAAAATGCTAACCCACCTTCTTCCGAAACAGATATTTACCGAAATTACTCCTAAAGTGCCCCCTGTTCTTTCACTGGATAAATCTTCTCATAAAATATTGAGAAAGTGTCTTCTTGTCAAAGGAAAGTTGTCTACTGCCTCGTGTGCGGCATATTTCTCTACGTCTGTAAAGGTCAACTTCGGCAAACGTGAGAGGTCCACGCTTGGATCACTGGAAAATCAAATTCGAATCAAACCAAGCTAAATAGCCACAATCTTCGATTTTTTTTTCGCATTTTGTACACATACAACTAGACTCAATTCTCAGCTATTTTAACTTATCGCCTAAAACTGGAAGACCTCGCCCTGGCAAAGGAAATCTTGCAAAAATCGAATGAATGAGTCTGCTTATCCGGATGAATCACGGAATCGATCAATTCATGAATAAGCTGAAATAAACTTTCGCCTAGCGCGTTAGAAGTGAAAAATGCAAAAGAATCGCATGATCAACACAGTAAACTTTCGGTATAATAATTCAAATTTGAGGAGTAGATAAGGATCTTTTTTTTTCCGACCACAAA
>NC_090883.1:49975184-49980184 GCF_036669925.1 Montipora capricornis | reverse complement strand
TCACTTTAGCATCTCACAGATTTATCAGCTCTAAAAAGCCAGAGAAAGGAGCGGTCAAACAAGTAGCTACAGGGAGCAAGGTTGGCGCAGCAGAGAGAGCACTCGCCTCCCACCATTGTGGCCAGAGTTCGATTCCCAAACTCGGCGTCATATGTGGGTTGAGTTTGTTGGCTCTCTACTCTGCTCAGAGAGTTTTTCTCCGGGTAGTCCAATTTTTCCCTTTCCACAAAACACCATTCTTTGATTTGATTTGAGTTAATTTCGTTAGTGTCTCCAATTAGTACTCTTGTGCTAAGCCATTGACACTTAAATAAAGTTATTATTATTATCATCATCATCATCATCATCACACATATCCGGCATATATTTACTTACGTTTCTAACATCCTGGCCTTCCATTTTTATTGAAGTCCAGAGGAAAAAACGCTTCTCTAAGCTTTCTCGCGACTACCCTCATTCCCTAGTAAATCGCTTAGAACTTTCATTCAACGCATTAACCGGTTCCATCGTAAGGTTGTAATTTTCATTTGCAGAGCTCCACGAAGAGGAAGTAGAAGTGTGAGAGGACAAGTGACGGAGTTGATTTGCTTTAACTGAAAATGATTAAGCCTCTGACCTTGTTTTTTTGCAGATCTCACTGCTTTGAATCATGTAATTGTTGTTCAACTTGTTGTAATGAGAGCAAGTATGTAATTCCACAAACAAGGCAAAAAGCTTTCAGAATTAAGACAAGGTCATCGATAGGCTTCTTTTCCATTCACAAGTAAAGTTTCTAGTCTACAATTGTAAAGTCGTCCTCAGTTTTCGAAAGTAAAAATACCATTTTGCACTCAGTAATTTAATGATTTTTCTGTGTTGTAGTACGGTAGGAGGTAGGACCGACCGCATTGTACTCTCCTCCTCTGCCTGAGGTGAAGAGGAAACATGAAGGATGTAGAGAGAAAAAGAGTTGAAGGGGACGGGGGAAGGGGTGGGGGGGGGGGGGGGGGTCTTTGTTCCCTTGTTTCCTTTAAAAATTTGCTCGTGTTCCTTTTATGTTCCCGAAATTACTTTCAAAACTGTTCCCAGCTCTTTAATCCCTAAAGTTGTTTATGTTCCCTTGTTCCCTAACATATTTTGTCCCCTGTTCCCCAGTTCAAAGTAGCCATGTTCGCTTGTTCCCCAAAACCCCTAGAGGGACTCCAGAGTCTTGGCGCTGACCAATTTTAGGTACTAGTTTACGCGTGTTTCTCTTTCCGGACAGTGTTTGGGTTCTCAAATTCATATGAGCAAGGAGACCAAGTGGAGTTATATTTCCGGATGTCCTTGTGAAGTAGGCCTTTGTTTGCAGTCGGTAACGGGAGGTACGTTTTTTCTTTAAGGGGAGGGGATGGGGGGAGGTGTCGATGCAATTATGTTGTTAAGTTGTAGCTATTCACGTTTAAATCAGCAGGCTGCACATTTAAATGTTTAGATGTAATCTGCATATCATTTATAGCCGTGAGTAATTTATGCTGCGTTAGTCTGAGTGTTTTCACCGAGTTGTGAGAGGTCTCCCGTAATAAGTCAATTTCACTTCAAGTCTTAACGTTACCTGGTGCCAGGAGTGGTTTCGATAGACGGCTTTTCTTCATTCGTTGGCGGCGCCTCGTCCTCTGGAGATCAACGATCCCAATGTTGCTGAAAAATGCAGCGACTGGAAAAAAATGTGGAAACACTACAGTGTGGTTTCTAAAGTAAATAAAGAAGAAGGAGACGTTCAAGTAGCTGCTCTTCTTACTGTTATCGGGCCTGAGGCGAGAAAAGTCTTCAAAACTTGAAATATATCTGCCGCAGAAAGAAAGGATATCAAAGGAGGCATCGATCATTTCGATGGTTACTGTAATTTGTTACGTGCTGGAATAACCACGAGATGTCCGCGAATAAGGCATGAGTGAAAAGAACTCCCGAGTTCGATATAAGGCACGCAACAAAAGTCTGACAACGAGCAGTTAATACCCTTTTAGAGTATCATTTAATTACTTTTACACTGTTACAGTGACTTAGGTTAAAGATAAAGTTACGCAAGTCGAAAGCAAAGCAGGCCTGTCTTTCATGGCCATTCAGGTGTTCATCTTGTTTAACTTCGAAGTTCCACTGACTGTAGACAACAATTCTTGACTTTCTTGATTCACTGAATCGGATTCTTTACACTCACTTGATTTTCTGTGTACACAAACTCTTATGGAAGACTTCATAATGAAATCTTAATTCTTTGTCTTCTTCCCTTTTTTAGCTATCGTCTCTTTCTTCTCTTCGGATATAGCAAAGTCAAAGTTTATCGCTTCACCATAGTTATCGCAGTTGATTATAGCTTCGTCACAGTATCGCATCCAAAGCATAAGTTCAATCACAGCCAGCCACGATGGTAAGCCCTCGGGCAAAAGAGTTTTCCCAAATATATAGATTTAGCCAAGCCTAAAAGCGGAGCTCCCCGGCTATTTATTCTTACTGCTATACTTACTATTAGTATTACTATTACTATTACCATTAGTGATTACTATTAAGGAAAATAAAAGGTTTCGAATTGTCCGCGTTTTGATGTTTCCGGTTGCTGCTTTAATAATTCAATCATTTTCTTTGCTTTCTTCTATAGAAAAATTCATTGCCTAACTAGTGAATTCCTCCTCTATATTTTACGCTAAAACCGATATCGCATGAATCACGACGCGATGAGCGCGACATCTGTTTTTCCAGTGAAATTTACTTTGCAACTCACCAGTTTGGAAATATTTTTTTCTTGAACCGCATGAGTTTTAAAAGAAAACAAGCTCACCAATAGCCAGCGAATAGGAATCACGCTAAAATTAGAAGTCATAAAGACAACTTTGTCAGTTCAAGGTCAAAGAAGAGTTTTACTGATGTACTTTATTCCACCTTATCTCTGAAAACAAGATCATTCACAATCAAAGTCTTTTCAAGTCATATCGGTCTTGGGGAATCCCGACGTATAGACATCGTGAATGTATGTTCTGAACTGGAATGAGCACTCAGATGACTGATTTGGTCAATCAGTGTGATATGTACTTACGCATCGCTACTCGCAGGTGCAAGATCCGTTGTTGCAACACTGATGATGTTCCGTCCTCTCCGTTGTCCAAAGTGGCTGTAGATCTCTGTTTTCACTTTGTCAAAGCTTTACTGGTTGTCATTGATTACTTCAGCAACTTTATCGAGATTGATTCTCTCAGTTCTGAAACTTTCAAATCGGTGATTAGGAGTCTGATGGGCATAATCAGCAGATTTGGCGTACCCGACACGCTAGTCACTGATAATGGGACAAATTTTGCCACCTCTGAGTTGGCCAAGTGTGCAGAGCAGTGGACTTTCAGCGCGTTACGTCAAGTCCCCCGCTATTCTCAGAGTAATGGTAAAGCGGCGGAAAATGTCGAGCGCACTGTAAAAGCGCTTGTTTCCCAAATGCAGATGTAATACGCCAAGTAAAGGTATCGATAGTAGTAACCCTCAGCGTCTGTTTGGTCGCCGGTGTGAAACTTTGCTGCCAACTTCCCGAAGTCTCCTTGAACTTCGTTTTAGTCTCCTCAACTATTTTGCTAAGCTAAGATCTCAGAAAGCGCGTCAGCGGAGAACAAGCATTGCAACCGGAGCAAGCGTCATCTCTCGCCTATAAGACCTGAAAAGTCTATTGGAGTTCGATCGCCAGCTGGCACTTGGAAGTAAGGAGATTGTCTTAATTTAATAAGGGATTATGTCAGGTAAATTGATGTAATTTCATGACAGCCAACATGCCCAAAAAGTAGAATGAAACATTGCAATAACATAAACTCATGATTAACTAAAGATGCCCCCTAAACTCCCTAAAATAACATGACATAGCCCCTTTAAGGAAGTTGCTCCCAGAACTTATGAAGTTCGTGTTGATGGAGAAGCTCGTCGCCGGGATGGAAAGCATATATGGCTTACCAGAGAACCACAAGATCCCCAGCCACTAGAGGAGTTCGAATCAGTTACTCATCATGAAGATGTTCCTGTTGCTCAACCGTCCCCTCTTCGCGAAGACATCTTACTTGAAAACTCCTCGGCTTGCACTGAAGCAGAGCCCACGGCATCGCCTACAGGACCTCTGCCTGTCGCTGATTCATCAGCATCTCGTCTTTTTGCTGATCATGAATGTCCGCCAGACAGAGAAGGCCTCCACAGTGACTCAAAGATTTTACTTCAATCTTGACTGCATTTTGCGCTTAGAATGGCTGGCTCTCATTCTTTGTTATGGCGATGATGAAAACTATTTTTCTGTCTTGTTCATGCTTCACTATCGGCCATTCACTTGTTTCGTTTTTTTATATATATTATTTATTTCACGTTTTGGTTATAGTTTTTTTTCTACTTTGTGGGAAAGAAAGGGAGAATGCGTCCATGCTATTATGCTCTTAAGATGTAGCTATTCACGCTTACTGTCGAACAGAGTATGACCAACGTATCGAAACAAAATAGAAGAACGACCGTTGTAATTAAGAACCCACTTCTCTTTGAAATGGCAAAAATAGTTAAACTAATAGCTCGCCCTGATAGTTGGACAACAATTCTTAATTAAGTGGATACTAAGAGAAAAATATAAATACAAAGAAACATAACACGCTATATGTAAGACAAAGAATAAATATATGACAAGTTAAACTGTTAAATACATACACAAATTAAAATATGCATAGAGTATGGGCAGATGGAGCAACTATGTCAATCTAGCATTTAGTATTGAGAAAGATAATGTTTGAAGAAAAAATTCTTGAACATTTTTTTGTGTGGTTTCGAGCGAAAAAAAGGGAAGATCATTCCAGGAATAACGTCTAATGATAGTAGGGCAAAATTTCCTAACATTTCTTCTATGAAAAGGAATAAAGGGCTGTTCCAACGAGGCATTACGAGTAATATAGCTATGTTGTTCTGATAAATGTGATTTAATAAATTTTAGGGTTCAGCCTTGCGTAAGAGATCATATAAAAAAAGCCATGTGTGAAGAA
>NC_090883.1:49970184-49972684 GCF_036669925.1 Montipora capricornis | reverse complement strand
AAGTAGATCTTGACCAAGACAGTTTCAGTGATTAATTACGAATTATTGAATGAGGCAGAGTAGGATATGAAGAATTCTGCAGGTCGAGGAGGGATCCTCCGAGATCTGCAGAATTCTTCATATTCTACGAAAGCCGAATTCAATAATTGCTTTATTATTCATTCAAAATATTTTCTTCGCTCAAACTTGTAAACCTACTCGCAGCCATTTTTCTGCTCAACAAAAATAAAACAATCTCGTCCTCAGCTTTTTTCGGAGAACGGTTCAATAATTTGCAGTGGGCTGCACTTTTGATGTCATTTTGACGTCATCGGTTCAATAATCTACAGCGGGCTGCACTTTTGACGTCATTGATTCAATATGACGAAGTTTCTTTCCAAATTTGGTGAACAGCAGCTGGTTATGGTGAATTATGCATGTGGTTTTAGCCAATCAGAAACGGGGAAATATTTTGAATGAATAATAATAACAAATATTCAATTATTGCACGTAATACATTTATTTATCAGTAATGTCTTGAGCATCTATGAAAAAAAAAAACTCCGGTCACTCCTTACGTTGAATTGAACCTGTGACCTATGGTTAATATTTTTCTTGTAAATGTTGATGAATAATTATTATATTAATTTTGTCCTTTTATTAAACAGTTGTGAGGCTCTGAATCCAGCCAATCGCACTTGGGCATCAGCAGTTCAGTCTATGGTGGTCAGCAGCAATGATTTAGATCACATGATATTTAGACTTTCCCCATTCAAGACATCATGCTTTGCAGTTAATGGGCTAGCACATGATGCAACATGGTCTGCAGAGTTTCTAGGTAGTTGGAGAAATTTCTACAAAAGCTAATTCGTGTTAAATTTCTATTCAGAGGCTATGAAAGTCCCACAAGAAATCTTCCACATTTTAAATAGTTTTGTGACCCTCTACAGCTGTAACAGTATTCACCCGGTGTTAAATCATGCAGTTTCAACTGAGCATATCCAGTTGGTTTGCTACATGTAGTTTAAGTTATAAACCTTTACTAATTTTATTAAATTACCATAACTGCCGGTAACTATGTGCAAAATCTGAAACAGAACACAAAAAATCATAGCAAAAAAAGGGTACTTAGACCTGTATGATTCCTTTTTTATAGCTGAATGAGATTTCCAAGCTCAACTCTCTTTATGTACATAACTCTTTCCTTGATAATCAAGTAACCCATTGACCCCTTTGAGTGAGACTTGACATACTTTATTCCGTCTAACACCAGATGATTTTACTTGTCAACTAGGGGTGTCCTAGGATATTTGAGGTGTCAGTGGGTTAAGCAGTCCCCTCCATCAAGCAAAAAAATTGTGAACACTAACGTAATCATTGGTCTCCTCATGAATACAACTTGAAATGATCAATCACTACCTTTGAAGTTCTGAGAGCTCTAAAAATTGGACTTCCACAGAAGCTGGTACATGCACAATTTTGAGAATTTTAAAAACTTCCAAACTATTATAGTATGTGACTTGTATCATTCTTGAATAATTGTCCTTGAGATTGTGTTATTTCCAATACTAACGATAGTATTATTATCATTATTATTGTAAGTGTTAGTATTAGTATTAGCATTAGTATTATTATTATTATTATTATTATTATTATTATTATTATTATTATTATTATTATTATTATTATTATTATTATTATTATAATTATTATTATTATTATTATTATTATTATTTAAAATCTATTGTTTCTATTCTTAGCAATAGACTGGCAATTTCCAGCAACTTTTTTTGCTGGCCTCATCATCTTTTACAATGCTGAGAGACTCAGTAGGTATACCCTTCACATGCACTTACAAGTATGACCAAAAATGCAACTATTGTAATTGGATGCAAGCCCAATTGTGATATTCGACTGTCACTAAGTGTTCTTTTAAGTCTAAGCATTCCCTGCCTATTTGTAACAATAAGGTTAGGGTAAAGGCTAGCGTTATTGTTAAGTCAGGCTAAATGCAGCAGTTTATCCTTATTTGAGGAGCAGCATTTTGGGGTCACTTTGCGACATTAATTGTCTGTATCCCGAGATGCGAATGATGTTGAAGTTGACGAGAAGAGCAAGGGGACACTTTGTTGTGATGCTTATTGAAATCTGTGTGCATCTAATTACACATACTTGCATTTCTGGACATAATTATCTGCTCACATGTATTGCCATTGTTAAAACAAAACTGACTTGCATTAGTATCATGTTACATGAGTGTTTCCTGATCCATGTGATGACATTACGTGCTGCAGTGCTAACCTGAAGTTTTACATTACAAAGTATGAAGCAGAAACAAATCATCCCATAAAATAATTACCTTAAGGTTTTTTAAAGTTATGAGCTTACACAATGACCTGCTTCTAGTTTACTTGAGAGCTGAATTGTTAGAGCACTGTACCAGTATTGTAGATGTCATTGGTTCAGATCCTGTCATACACTGTACATCGATTTCCAAGCTTGGATATATGATTATAATATT
>NC_090883.1:49947684-49965184 GCF_036669925.1 Montipora capricornis | reverse complement strand
AAAAACAATCCTCTGAGCATAAAGATCTGCATGCTTCTGACCCATTAATGTGCTGAAAGATATGCGAGTTCTTATCAGATGTTAAATGTTCTCGAACACGTGTAGCAAGATGTCGGTTTGTTTTGCCTTTTATGTCAATTTAACACTTTCATTGTAATTTTTCCTCGTCCAATACCCATTGTCTTCTCATCATTGTATTTTCTATTACCTCACATTCACGTTGTTATTTAATCAGTACTCATGCATTTTATTAGCTATCTTTATATAACACCGACTAGCGGTTCACTTGTGTTCACTACTGACGATGGATGTCGATCATCCGAAACATCTTTTGTAAATTTAAAATTGTGTGTTTCTATTTGAAACTTATTTCTTGTCTGCTATTAGTTCGAAAGTTTGGAACTAAAATGGTGTAGAACGCGCGCTCTAATGATTGGTCAAACTAACTGATGGGTTGTAGTCTTCGGCCTGCTCGACTTAATAGGCGTGCTTTTCCACTCGATTTAGTCACCCAAAGATGCAAATTGTCAACCTCGTTTTATTGCGCCCTCTTTTAGTTTTCCAGTTTCCTATGTATGGCACTTGCGCTTCGTTCTCGGGCCGTAAATTGGAGTAGGAAAAGCGCGGGCAGTAACCCGGCTCTTGAACACGGTTAGTGAGAGGTATTAAGCAAGGCTTTCTGACTATCCGCGATTCGCCATAGAAAACAAATACATTTTTTCAGTATGGTTATCATTTTGCGTGAGTGCGTCTTCAATCAGTCTGCCAAGTCAGTCCTTAGCAAAGTATTGGGTATTATCAGTATTGAATGGGCAGCATTACCGTTGGTTTTCGTAATGTACCTGTACCACCTCTGCTTGGAAAAAGTAGTTGAGGTCAGCTGATTATCAAGCTCTCCATTTCGAGAATCACAAGGAAGCCAGCGCGAGCGACACGCAGGACTTATCGTGATACGCAGGAATTGCGAGATATCCTACGCGAGCGACACGAAGGACACCTTGCTACCCCTGATCCCCTGCGATCCTCAAAATGGAAAGCTTCCTCACTTACAAACTTCAAGTGAATAGAAGCCTCTGCCTTGTATTTTCAGGTGCGATTAGCTTCTGCGTCTGTTATTATTATGGCCCAGTGACAAGTGATCGTGGTCTGGACCTTATAAGATGGATGTTACAGTCTGTTGGACTGTTGCTGCTCTACATGGGCACTCGATCAGACGAAGTATCTATTGCTCTGGTGGTCATCGTTTTTCTTTCGCATAAAATTCGCAGCAGTGGGATTCTATTGCACTTCGTGAGACTGCTTCCTCATAAGTGGTAAGTCATAAATTAAAAAAAAAAAAAACGCAGAACAACGTGGATATCATTGACTTCTCCTATCGTTATTAAGGACGGTGCCTACTAATTCATAGGTATTTTTGCGCGGTTTACTGACTCTGCGGGAAAAGCAGATGTTAACAAGTTTTATTGAAATCCAGAAACAAAAATTGGGGGTAACCACGCATTTTTCAAAGATAATTAATCAACGATATTTGTAAAAAGCTTTAAAGTACAAAGCTATGTATGGCGTTCTTTTCCAAATTGAAGTTTATTTATCTCCAAAAAATGCGAGGTAACCCCCAATTTTCTTTTTGGATACCAAGAGCTTTAGCTAAGTTCTGCTTTCTCCGCATACTTTTAAACCGCTCAAAAATACCCTTCGATTAGTAAGCTCCACCAATAGGGAACCCGAGTATCCCGAGATGCGCAGAACGTATGCGCAATAACAATAGTAAGCACCGTCCTTAAGAAGCTTCACTGAGAAAGAAGGACACGGAACGATGAAGGCTATAAAATAGCCACATGAAAGAGTAATGAAAGAAATGTGTAGTTGAAGTGCGGTTTAAATACGAAAAATAGAAACGAGCCTCTCACTTATAGCTGGAATGCACGAGGTATTTATGTGACGTCATCACCGCCATGTTGGTGGACGAAAACAAAAGATCTCTCATTAGCTTCTTTTGTTCGTCCACCAGAAGTCGTACATCTCTCTATTGGTATTGGTGTCTCTAGAGGTTGGTTGAAAACGTCCTATAGGCCACTTTCGATATATTAAAACTGAGCTCGAAGGAGAGAGGTTTAGAGGACAAAGACAAAGGAAACTGGATGATATGCTAATACGGACCTTAAGCCTGAACGACGACGATCGCTTCGAGAACGTTGTTTAGAAATATTATGTCCCGTTACTGTAATTATCTTGCGATAACTCCAAGTCGCTCGGCTTGGAAGGTGTGACTACACATTCCAATAATAAATACCTTGTAGGGGACTTAGTGTCCTATTGTATTTAACACCCACCTTAGGGTGAATCTTTAAATAAAAAATATTAAAAAATAAATAAATTGGTGAGAACGGTGTGGATATTTAGAGAGAAAATTGAAAATTCACTGTCAGGTGCTCTCGTCCTCCACATGACCTCAAATTTGATCATTTCAATTTGTTGTCAAGACGATAACGGCAAAGGAATGTATCAAAATGTTAAACGCACCTGCAGGGCTTACAGAACTATTGTTTTTGCTAATTGAACCTATGTGGCGTTCTCGTAGCCGTCGTCGTCGTTCTTGCTTAAGGTCGCTAATGTCTTTACATTCATTGCAATTTGTTTCTATTGTTTTTGTCCTCTCTCCTTCACTATCAAGTTGAATATTAATAGTTCGGAAATGGCCTATTTAAGCAATTGTTCCCGTAGCCGTCGTCGTCATTGTTGCCAAAGCTCTCTATAAATTTGATAACCAGAACCTCATTGAGTGCAGTTGGTCATGGTTAGAGTGCTCGACTCTGGATCGAGTGGTCCGGGTTCGGGTCATGGCTGGGGACATTTTGTTGTGTTCTTGGGCAAGACACTTTACTCTCACGGTGACTCTCTCCACCCAGGTGTATAAATGGGTACCTGCGAAATGCTGGGGGTAACCCTGCGATGGACTAGCATCCCATCCAGGGGGGAGTAGAAATACTCCTAGTCGCTTCATGCTAATGAAACCGGAGATATATAAGTGCCGGCCTGATGGGCCTTCTCGCTCGTAAGCAAAGACTTTACTTTACATTGGGTGCGGAAACAAAGGGCATTACTCTTTCGTTTCTTTGTTTGACCCATTTATTTAACAAAAAAAAAAAAAGAATGTCTGTAAACAGACAGCTTTTCTATTAGGGCCTTTTGCTGATAGAGACCACACTGCCCACACTCGACCCAGTTTCCATAGCACTGAATATAAATGTTAATATTGGTCTGGGAAATTCGGCAGGGCTTGTACGGGATTTGAACCCATGACCTGTGCAATACCGGTTCAGTGCTGTACCAGTGTAGTTATCAAGCCAACCGGTAGCAAGCCATTTGGGAGTTTGCAATAATGCCATTGAGAATGTAGAAGTGAGAGACTGCTGCTCTTAGGTAAAGGCGATTTTCTTAAGAGGTTTTCAATTGAAACTCTTTGTGTACACAAAAAAAAAAAAAGGAAAAGAAAATATTATTGCCCTTTATCTTTCAACTTATATTATCTTCCGTCAACTTTCTACCATAGCGACAGTTTCCACCATCTTAGGTTAACAAGTGCTGAACTAGCTCGCAAGGTACAATGTACATCTACGTAGTTCAGTTTAACATGTTTACAGACCGGTCGAGAGGGCGGTGTAAATGCCACAAATCTATACCCTGTTGAATGATATACATGCAAAAATTCCAGGGTGTTGATTGGCTGATAGCACGTCAATTAATCCCAAACAGAGAGAAGAAAAGTGAGAGTTGAAATTACACGTAATGCAGAAAAGGTGAAGCTTTTGCATGTATACCATTAATGAGTAATCGCATGATTGCAATTTGGAATAAATAAGCTCTCGAGTATAGTGTGAACAAAGCGATTTTATTAAAACCGAAACGGCAGTTTCAAGCTCCCATTGATGTCATTTATTTCACACCACAGGGTTTCCTATCGAGTGTATTACTTTTTCTTTCCTCCAAAACACAAGTTTTTATCTGAAGAGGAATATATTGTACAGGGATCTGAAGAAACAAGATTGGCTTTGCAAGATCTTAGGGAATATTGTAACAGTCCTGAATGTAATGCTTGGCGCACCATTAGTCGGCTAAAAAATCCTACCAGGTAAGATACTACAACAATGTTACTTTTTTTCTGAAGTAAATACGTTCATTGGAATCCTTAGCCCTGGCCAAACGGAGTCGCCAGTTACTGAAAGTTTGAAAAACTATATATAGTGGTATTTTACGATGCACTTGCGATGCTTGGAAGGCAAGTACAACGCAACTTAAATTTTCACGCAATTGTTATAATTTTTATTATCAGTGTTTCGCCACAAAAAGAAAGTCGACGTAAAGTCATCTTACGTCTCTCGTCATCACAGAAATCGTCGCCATGTTATTTACTACCCAATGAAACGTTGTGGCAACAATTAATCGAAAACATAATCCAGACTGTTGCTAGAAGTCTCATCTCTGTCCTTCGAGCCGTGCATACAATTGGGAGAAACCGCCGAGGGAGGCTTGGCGAAACCTTTCTCTCGATTGGGTAATAAAACGCTGTGGACTAAAAAGCTCGACTGACAGAGAAGGGGACTGGGCAGTCTTATACAGTCAGCAATTTGGCTTTATTATTTACCAGAAACCCATAAGGGTTGAAACGTGTAACGCGCGTTCACAGCTTCCGAATATTCAGTGCGAACTTATTGGTTGAATGTTTCAGTGCTGAGTACCATATTTGGAAACCCCTCGCTCTTGTTGTTCCAAGTATGGTACTTAGCAAATTGAATATTCAGAAGCTTGTTTCCCAGCACACAAGGGGCCGTTACACGTTTCAACTCTTATGGTTTTCTGTATTTACGGAGTGGAGAATTTTAACATTAATAAAATAAAAACTTTCAAGCTTTATTTATTCATTCATTCATTTATTTATTTATTTTGTGTGTTTGTGTGTTTGATTGAGCAATTAGTCTTCATTCGAAAGCCGGTTTTGAGCTCATCGAAAAGGCTGTTTTAGACCGAATAAGTAATCTGTTGACATGACACCATTCCTGATGTTTTAGATTTGCAAAGTTTGTATCCACTGGGCAACACTATTTAGAAGAAGAAGTGAATTCATACGAAGACGACCCCTCCCCTTGGCTCACGTCGGATGAAGATGAGGAGAATCATTCGATTGACGGCTGATTATTATATCTTTATCATTTCTTATCATGAAATGACGCCTCATTTGTATGGGACAGGACTGCCTTCGGAATTTTCATCTAAGCCGTCAGCCTGCAAACGCACGTCATCAAAAAGCGGCCCTCCAATCGTTTGTTACCACACAATTATCCGTAAGCTTTTAAGCTTTTGGTATCCAAAGAGCGTCTTCAACAAAGACCCTTCGAATGTATCCAAGTACCAATCCAAACAGGACCATAGTACGGGAAAGGTGGCTTTTTTTATTAAACACAGAGACTTGTCAAAACGATCACTGGTTTGCCCAATAACCGAAATCTTCGTTCTACACAAGCCGACAAGGGTTTATCCGCGCCTTAGCCGAACCCCTAGATCACCCAATCTCTCGATGCCCCATCCCTCTCAATGTACATACAGTTATCTCCCCACCCCTTCCGCAGTGAGGAAATCAAAGATTATACGAACTGGTTTCCAGAGTGACCGAAGAGCAGGGTCAATTTGAGAACGGCAATGGAAGAATTTGAAATTATTTTTAGAAAGTTTAGTGCAATACAAAGTTAATAGTAATTGTAATTGTTTTTGCATTAATGCATGCGATGTTTTTTTACTTCGTACGTATAATAGTAGCGGTTTATTATTCGAGTTGAATAAAACTATTTGTAATTTCACTTCAAAATATTGTTTTTGGAACAGTCTAGTAACCGTCTTTTTTAGATACCACGCTTTGACCATAATCTTCTTTGATGCTCTATTTTAATAACAATTAGGTGTTCTGTTTGATTTTGTTTGTTTGTCTCCCAAAACGTTTTGGAAAAAACTTCGGGAACCGTTTCAGAAGTTGCTATTGGGGCCAAGCAACTGCGCAGAAATGCGTACGGAATTATGTACACTCAACTGGAACAGAATTTGCACCGGCTCCGTGTTCCAGACCCGTGTGAACGGGGTTTGAGTATTATTGCTCACGTTGCGCTCTGATTGCTCTAGGATGGCCTAATTTTACTCACATTACGCGAGGTGATTAATTTTATGCAATTCTCAAGCACAAATATTAAAATTTCTTCCTTGCGATTCTTAGTTGAATGGGACAGCTATCATTAGTCTCCTATAACTCGACATCCAGATTAGTAATCGGAAAGTCAAGGGTTCAGTTCCTGCTACGAGCAATCGTAGTTTTTGTTTTGTCTTTTAATCCCTGTGACCTCATTGAAACGGAAAGGAATTGCTGTGACTCTAATCAACAGCTTAACAATTTTACCGAAGAAGAAGGAAACACTTTTCATTCCTCCTAAACGACAAAGTAAATCTGAACAGTTCTCCAAGGAAGACTGTTTTGAGGCTACAAGTATTGCCACATTCAAAAGGGCCATTAGGAGAATCAAGGTTGGAACATCTTTGATGACACATTTCCTTAACATGTTAAAGCAGGCTTTTACCAGTTAACAAGCAAGCAGGTCACTGTCCAGAGCTGATTTATTACTCCACACTAATTAATGACACAACAACATCAAAGACGATCCAAACTTTGATTCTCCTAATGGCCCTTTCGACGTGGATTCTTAAATTGGCAATCCTCTTAGTCTCATAACAGTCTTCCCTGTTGAGATTTACTTTGTCATTTAGGAGGAATGAAAAGTGTTACCTTCTTTTTTGCCAGTAAATCCTGAATATGAAATCCACAATCAGCCATGATCAGGTCATGTTGATCCAGCAAATCAACAAAAGAACTGCTTTTTTACAATCTCCTTGTCAGATATACTTCCTCCCTACAAACTACTCACAAATGTAATCCAAACATTTGGGGAAATTCCTACAAGACCTTTGAATGTGTTGTGGGACTTGTATTCAGAATGAAGAAGGTTCACTTTGTTTCTAAAGGTCTTCAGGAGTCTGGCATTTTTATTTCTGTGCATACTATTACATTACGCATCATATGTTTTCAAACCCGTCCTTAAAAACATTAGGTAGATGTTGTGTCTCTGCTCTTTAGAAGATCATATAAGTAAGCTTCCAAGCATCAAATATAGGTAATTCACCCATGTTATAGTTATATCTGAAACAACTTGCTCTGAAATACTGAACCTAAACGCGATATCACGCTCAAATAAACCCATCTTGAACGGGTCAAAAAAAGCCAAAACTCATCAATCGCCTGCAAACTTCTGGCGCAACCAACACGTCCAGGAAACCTCTTTTCTTTCTCTGTCATGAAAGGAAATTTATCTTCAAAATTAATAGAATCAGTATTATCACGTACAAAACTGAAATAAGTTAATTTTGGGGCATTAGGCTCTACATATTTCCAGAATTCTAATAAAGTTACATAGTCTGGAAATCCAGTATAAAATTTTATATCTTCATTACTACTTGAAAATCTTTCCAGACCAAACTTGGAAATCCTCTCCTTTGCTTTAAATTCTAGAAATTCTTGAAGCAGCCTTCCAATTTTCTTCCTTAGTTCTTTCATCCACCTGTTAAGTGTTAATGGACCGAATACAACAGAATCTTTTTGGAAATCTTCTGCAATTTATTCCTGGTCTTTATATTCATGAGCACTCTCGGCTCTTGTTATCCCTTCAGATTTCTCACATCTCAACTTCAGCCTTTTCGCTCTACAAAGCGATCCTTCATCCACTTTTGTCCAAGGAATGAACGATGGTACGCTTTAAGTCTCGTCTATGACCAGTCAGAGTCCGTTTAAAATCCGTCGGCAAGAAGTGTTCAGAAAAACCGAACCTGTTTCCTTCTGTGGCAAAGAAGCCATCTCCTCTTTTCATACGAATTTCCCACTTCTTCAGTTGTTGTGTGTTCGATGGAAACGCACGAAACAATGAATCGGGTCAAATTTCACTTTGGTTTTGTGCAACATTTGTGATCATTTTTTTTTCTCCTTGGTAACAATTTGCACGGCTGAAGTAGCTTTAAATTTGCCCACAACCCCGTTTTTGTTTGTTTTGTCCGACATTTTTCCTGCCGCGAGGGTTATTAAGCCTCACTTCCAAGCAACTTCCGATTTTTTCTGTAATCAGAGTATTTCGGGCATTGACAATCTAAAGCCGTGTTCACACTCAACGTTGATTATGATCAACTGAAGTATATATCAGTCTATCATACTCCATTCAATTTTATTCAATTATGGTTCTGTTCACATCTGCCAAATTCAAATACGATACGCGGGGTAACCTCGCAGTGTAAGACAAGATGGTGAGGTATCGCGTGGCTGCCACGATTATCATCACCATCATGTGCTTGAGGCGAGAAGGGAACCAAGGATAGCTTCCGAGAATAGAAGAAGACAAATCCAAACCTTCGCTCCATAAAGCGATTAGAAGTTTCGTCTGCTCATACCACCACGTGCTCGCCATTCTGTTCAATTACGCATTGTAATTACGTCAAACAACCCCTTTGAGGTTGTTTGAAATAATTATAATCTAGTTATAATCAGGGACTGCAATCATTTGATGTGAACCCATTTCATATTTAATTGCCATAATGGGACAAGAGGCCAAGAGGCATAATGGTCCCATTATGGCCCTTGTCGAGGCCTAATGTGAACACGGCTTTAGCATACTTTCCAACTCTATTTCGACACCAGTCATACTCACTAGTAAGTCACGCGAGAGATATGTGCGAGTCCGGAGCGATCAGTTGCGCGCGTTCCAGAGCGGTCGGTTGCATCATTCAAAGGTCATTGATTATGGAGAATATGAACAAGCAAATACTTTCCACTTAGGCAGAGGAGGCCTTCTTAAACGATGACCACGATCCTAAGGAAAAGACCCCAATTGCCCGCCAGGATCCCATGTTCAGGATGCTTCAGAATGCCGACAAAGCTTCCCACAATCAACCATGTGCTCGACTTGAGCAAACCGACGGTGGCAATCACCCATTGTTCTCGGAAATCGCAGAATAATTTTTCAATGCAGACGAAACAGGTCCGGCTGCTGAGAAACAACTGGCTGATGTTATTTACAACTTGTGGTCTAAGACTGAATTGCCAGACTCGAAGCTAAAGGATAAGTCGGCGAAATATTTACGCCCGGCGAACTGCGAGACTCTCGCAACACCGCGGGTTAATCCTGAAATCTGGGATAAATTGAGCCACTCAGTAAAACAACAGGACCTTAGGTCCAGCTCAACTCAGAAAACGGTTGGCACTGCTGGTGCTGTACTGTGCAAATCCATTGAAATGCGGCTGCAAATGAAGAATTCGAAGCAGCCGACGTCAGACTCTGACATTCAGAAACTTATAAAATTGAACACTGATGCGGTCGCTCTCCTAGGGCATGCACATGTTGACCTGTCCCACCGTCGCAGGGAGTTCATCAAACCGCATCTAAATAAAGATTATGCAGGCCTGTGTGCTTCACATGTTCCCGTCACAGTTCTGCTGTTTGGAAACGGCCTGCAAACCCACCTGAATAATACACGAGCATCCAACAGGGTCAGCACCACAGCAGTTGGGATTCGCCACAAAAAAGTGAAGAGACTGACCCTTCACGAAACTACCAAAAATCTGATTGGCGAAGCAAGCCTTTTTTATCAAAACGCCGTCCTTGGAACTTGAAGCCACCCCCAAAATCCTTCTTCCGGTCGCAGGACCAGGGAAAGAAGCAGCAATGATTTCCGTTGACACACTTGACAACTGACGTAGAGGTAAATATATTTTGTTATTTGAGACCACTCTGAAACATTTTTTTTCTAATAAGGTGCAAAGCCAACTGGCACGTTTCCTTAACAAATGGAAGGAAATAACTTCTGACTCAGAAGTCCTTAATTGTGTTAAGGGTCAGTACATTGAGTTTTCCACACAGCCCACAAAGAACCTAGGCCCCAGAAGGAAAACATTCAACATCAGTGAACCACTGGTTATAGACGCTGAAATTCAAAAATTGCTTGACAAAGGTGTCATTGTACCCACCCAACATGAAAGTGGGGAATATATTTCGCCACTTTTTGTGGCCAATAAAAAAGAAAGATCATACCGAATGATCTTAAATTTGAAAAGCTTTAACCAGCATGTTGAATACCAACATTTCAAAGTGGACTCAGTCTGGACAGCAACTGGGCTCATTACCCCAAATTGCTACATGGCGTCAATTAATTTAAAGGACGCCTATTAGTCGGTTCGCTTTTACAAAGCCACCAAAAAGACCTCAAATTTGAATGGAACAACATGTTATTTAAGTTTACATGTTTTCCTAATGAGTTAGCTTTCTGTCCCAGAAAATTTACCAAGCTAATGAAACCAGTATTTGCCACCCTGCGACAGCTAGGTCACTTGTCCTCAGGTTATATAGATGACTCTTGGTTAATGGGTCCAGTTTGGGATAATTGTGCAAAAAATGTTGTTGACACAGTCAAACTATTGGATACTTTGGGATTTGTAGTATACCCTAAAAAGTCGTTGTCCATCCCAACTCAAAAGCTGGTATTTCTGGGATTCATTCTAGATTCAGTTTCCATGCTAGTTTACCTTACCCCTGAGAAGGCTTTTAAGCTAAAACAGACAGCTACTAACCTTTTTAACTGCAAAAGTCCTGCTATTAGAGAGGTATCCAAGGTCCTGGGGCTTACAATGTCGAGTTTCCCGGGCATTGCCTATGGACCCCTCCACTACCACTATTTACAACAAGACAAAACCACAGCTCTTAAAACTAGCAAATGGAACTTTGATGCCAAGATGTGCCTATCCAGCCAAGCAAGGGAAGAGCTTAAGAGGCCCTGCGCCTAAGAAACAACCGATGATTTCCGGCTAAAAAATAAAATCGGCCGATTTTTATCTCCCAAGTAGAGGCTACCGAATACTAGTTCAAAATGAATTTCTTTTGCTTCAGTTTCGCTTTAGACTAAAAATATCCAGCCCCAAACTGCTTCGGTCAGACAACAGCAAAATTAGGCCGAAAATAAGCCCCCGCAATAAACGGTTCAAAAGTCACTATCGCAACGCAAAATAACGACAAAACTACACAGTGTTGAAGAAAAAGGCCTTTTAATGCAATCTCATTCCATAAACATCGAAAAACTAACGAAGCGAATAAAAAATAAATTTTCAAATACTACATACTAAATTAGATGGAGCGTTGGAGCTGATATAAAATAATTGTTTCTCAAAAGTCCAACGCTGTTGAGAGCAATCACAGTGATGAATCAGACATTAGAGACATATACATCACGTTTCTGGAAAAACATTTTTCGGCCAAAGTATACTGATCTTGTACAAAGCGTTCAAAGTTACCTTATTTACTGTTATGTTGCCACTTCGTCGAAACACTTCTCTTTTGCCAATACGGCCGTTGATAACGTGGTAAACGCCACTTTAAACCTTGCTAGGCGCTCAAATCTATCCTAAATAGAAGTATATAGAATTAAAAGAGAAAGAAAGATGAAAGGTAAGCAGAAAAAGAAAATGGCTCGAAATTACCATCTGCTAAGGAGAGCTGAATCTTGGAAATGTCGCGTGACAGCGATCATTTCGGGTTCATTTGTCCAAACGGCGGCGGAATCCAAACAAATCCGCGAAATATAAGTAAGACAAAAACAATCATTCTCTCACCAGAAATTGTGAAGTGAAACAGTTTTAGTTGTTCCTATTAATGATGATAAATTCAGCCTCAGCTAATCTCGAAGTGCTTTGAATGTGGGCAGCGTGTACTTCGTTACATACATCCCAACGGACGTTATGGGTCAGCGCTTGCAGGGGTCAGCGGACCTAAAAATAGAAATAACTAGGTTATCATGGCGGATGTCTGTTCGTTGTCAAAAAAAGGTTTCTTGGACTGCGGATCCTCACGTGGTCGCTCAGAGACCGTATTTCTGTATGAATGCCGAGATGATTTAACTGCACACCTAAAAAATTGTTTTTTGTCGCGTGTAGACCTCAAAGAGTACGAGGTCATCCTGCAAAGGGCTGGCTTGGAATGAACAAGTTAAAAAATTACGTGTTTGTCCTCGCCATCGCTATGGTCTTGGAAAGTACTGGAGGCCTTCAAAGTTGTGTCAGTACCCAGGACATAAAGGAACACCTACCAGCGTCAAAAGTCGCGACGTGATCAAGCCAGTCATAGCAAAGGAGGTGTTTCAGCTGTTTGGGATATCAGTTCCCATAGGCTCACTTCAAGTATAAGATACATAACATTTGGAAGATTTCCTTGTCATAAAGTGCTTTTCATTTTACAGTGCATCTCTTATGGGGGATTTTGTTATCTTTTCATTAGCCATATGTTCCCCCTGTCGGAAAAAAACATAAAGCAGATACGAATTCTACATCGTTGGTTCCGGAAGAGGATTGTAGAAAAACACAAACTGATGAAAAAAGGTATACGTTATGGTATGCTTAAATGGGAGAACTATAACTTCCTAGGAAGTACGAGCTGAAAACTTTTAAGTGTTTTATGACTAGAACATTAATTCTGTGTTCTCTTTATGTTTTCTAGGAGTTATTAATCGGTTTTAGTAATGTTCAGTTTACTTTATAAACGAGCTAAACAACAAAAATAATAAGAGTTGATAATAATTTTTTTTTCTGTCACAGAGAGCCACTGAAGGCTATATACTCTGCTGGCCCGAGTCCAGGTTTTGCAGCAACGCCTAAGACATTCATTACGTGCCCTCAAGATCCAGCCTGGACTTTAAGTGCATTGAGCCCTTTGCCGTAACTCCTCAAGATGCTGAAGTCCTTCATGTGTACAATACACCAATGCCTAAGCTAGCAATAAAATCAAGTTCTTCTGCAGATAACTTCTTCCCTTTGGAATCTCGCCTTAAAACATCATGGGAAAATACAACCGAACTCGATCGCCAAAAATGCCAGGAAAAAGCTCTTCAAGGTTGTCTTCTGGTTTGTGAGGGAATGGCACCGAACGCAAAAGATGATTTATTTCAAGTGCTATCCAAGCAGAGTTCAAGGGAATCAGAAGACGATCTCAGTAAAGAACTATCAGGACTGATGACGGCATATAGAGATGCGCCCACTAAAAGTGTCAAATTACAAATTTTAAGTCTGTATGCCTACAGATTTTCTACTGAAAAACTAATGACATACCATGAACCGTATGAGCCTCTCACGCGCTGGGAAATTAAACAAGCCAGGAAGCATGCGAAGGAAAAAGGACCTGGAATCCCGCAGGAAAAAACCGTCCAGCATCGAATTCGCCTTCCAATGGCTAAAGTCGATCACTTTATCGATTTTGTTAACAGGCCTTACTTCTATCAAGATGTGGCTTATGGTACAAGATTAATTAAACTAGAAACGGGAGAGAAACTGGCCATGCCTAATGTCGTGCGCACCGTAACTCGAACTACCATGATTAACCAATATTTACAGTACTGTGATGAGGAGAGATTCTCACCCCTCTGCACCCGAACTCTTTATAAGATTCTTGAGGTGAGGGAGGCGTCCCAGAGAAGGTCACTTCAAGGGTTGGACACTATTGCTACTGATGGAGCTGCTGGATTTGAGACTCTAGAGAAATTAGTAGATGAACTGAAGTCATTGGGTGCTGACTCAAAATGGTGTGCGCAAAGCAAGACAACCCTCAAGGCATGCAAGCGGTACTTAAAAACAGAGTATCCTATTAACTGCAGAGACGGCCAGCCAAGTACCTGCCCAGACCACTGCCGTAATTTTGCTCTCAGTGATAACAGCGACGACGCTTTTAAAGTTGAATGCCATCACGTCCACGATACTGTGTGTAACAGTTGCGAATTCTTGAAGACCGTATTGCGGGAAATGGAAGACCAGATAAGAAACGAGTGCATTGCATTTTACAGCAAAGATCACCAAGAAGATATCTTGTACGATTTTGTGAAAGCAAAACAAAGCATCCTTGACTGGAAAGCGCACATTCTGAGGTCATGCAATCAAGAAAAGGCAAAACAGGACCGCTTACAGAATTTGACCACCTCCGAAGCAATCGTTGTAATGGATTGGGCAATGAAATTTCAGCAATTGAAGTTTACAGAGAAACAGCCGGAGTGGTTTGAGAAACGTGGACTAAGTTGGCACGTAAGCAGTGTCATCTTTAAAGAAGAAAACAGCAAAGAAGTAGAGGTGCAACCGTATGCTCATCTGTTTGATTCCTGTACACAAGACTGGTATGCAGTCGCTTCCATTCTAGAAGATCTGCTTGTCAAGTACAAGTCTACTCATCCTTCAATTTCGCAAGTGTATTTGCGTTCAGATGAAGCGGGTTGTTACCATAACAACTCTCTCATCGCAGCTCTACGAAGTATCGGGGAACGCACTGGAATTTCGGTCAGACGCTTTGACCATTCTGAACTGCAACAGGGCAAGGACATTTGTGACCGTATTTTGTGTCCAATACACCTTATTCACAAATGGCCGCCAACCTGGGACAAGCGCGCGGCTAAACATGGAATCGAGGCGTTTTGGGATAAAACTTCAAGATCATCGAAGGAAACAAGTGAAACTATGTCTGTAGTCCTTTCGGAAAGCGATATTCCCGGTTCCTCTTTAAATGGAAGAAATCCATCGGAGCTGAAAAACGACGAGTTACGTTTTTGGCTTAAATGCCGTGATGATCCCGCCCAAGGTTTGCGCAAAAAAGCCCAACTCGTTAAGCGGTAAGCTTGTATTGTTCGATCGATGCTGAAGAATACATCAGTCAAGGACTCCTTGACTGATGTATTCTTCAACTTTTTTCAGAAAAGCAAAGGAGTATTACAGGTTGATTGTGTCAAATGTAAACATTGATCTAAGAATACTATCTTACTGCTTAGAAACACAAAAGAGTATATTAATTTCAAAGGTTATTGTGTCAAATGGATGCATCGATCGAACAATACAAGCTTACCGCTTAACGAGTTGGGCTTTTTTGCGTAAACCTTGGACGGGATCATCACGGCATTTAAGCCAAAAACGTAACTCGTCGTTTTTCAGCTCCGATGGATTTCTTCCATTTAAAGAGGAACCGGGAATATCGGCTTTTACGGAGTTCCATGAAAATCCGGATTTATAACATGCGGTGGGGCAACCAAAGCGATGGGAGCTGTGTTTAAGGTTTCAGTGTGGAACTTTTAATATCGTTCGCCGATTTAGAAACTCGAACATGACCCCAGGCGGGTATTTGGGGACGAGTCTGGGATTTGTTTTGCTCTGCCTAACTATGGGTACACTTGCGTAGGTTTGCGCTCACCGTATGGAGGCTCAGTGAAGCGTTGACCAGCCGTGTCAAAATTGATTGTTAGCGAGCCTCGAAGGAGTTTGAAAATTTGAATATTTTTCGCTGTTTCTCAGCAATGGATACTCGCTGGACCTTGAAACTTGGTCAAGGGGAAGTAAATTTATCTGTGTAGCCATCGCCGGAGTTTGAGCGTGACTGATGCCGGAGAAGTGTGAATTTTTTCGGCGAGATCTGCGGTAAGTTAGAAATGAGTTGCCAGCCTTTCCTTTATTTAGGGAAGAGTGACGACTCGGGAATTTGAGAAGTCGCTTAAATCGCATTCAATCAGGCAAAAAATCACACAAAAAGCAAGAAATTCACCATGACAATAAAGTACGGCTTTTTTATTGAGAACTTTTGCGGGTAAATATCTTTTTCAGTCTGTTATCGAGATTCCCATACAAATCCTTATAATTGTTTACTTTCCGACTCTGGGCCGCCTGTGGTTTCCTTCGATGATCTTGAAGTTTTATCCCAAAACGCCTCGATTCCATGTTTGGCCGCGCGCTCGTCCCAGGTTGGCGGCCATCTGTGATTAAGGTGTAGAAAGCTGCCATAAGAACTTTTTGCAACGAAGGTCATGTTATCCTTACGGCCAATGATATAGACATCCCGCTGAAAGAACGGCAGGTAAAAGGGACAACTGCAGCGGTATGCTCTGTAGATGAATCAAACAAGAACGCTGAGGTTAGGAAATTAGAAGGCTTTAGCAAATTTCGCAACGTCTCTTTTGAGTTTGAAGGCATTCGTGTCTGGCGATGCCATGGGATTGGTTCCGGGAAGTTTGTTGCCTATAAGTCTTTAATTGTGCAACCGCAGAAATCGCCGTCGCTCATTACCAAGGAGCCATTATTTCCCATAAGGGACTGTGCAATAATTATCAGGAGTGGGGGGGGGGGGGGGCCTAAATTGACGATTATGAAGAACAAAGTTTCGAGGTGCTCTTCATCCCTGACGACGCAGTGGAATGCGTTGCAGTACGGTGAATAAAGGTACGGGTTAGAGGGGGGGGGGGGGGTGGGGGTGGGGGCACATCATAATTTTGAGAGAACGTGAGGGAGGGTCAGAGCTAATCTTGACGCTGCTGGAGGGGGGACCTATCTAATTTTTCCTTTGGTGAAGCTCATTTTAGGACCCCCCTTCTTGATAATTATTGCACAGTCCCTAAGCGTGTCGCGAGTCCTTAAACCAGAGAAGAAAACTTCAGTTGATAGCGCTTCTGTTTTGTTTGTCCCAAGCCTGGCTGCATAAAAACGTTTGCGAGATCTGCTGACTTAAAACTTCATTTAGATGTAGGAGAGCATGTGGTACCGAACAAACCGGCAGTTTTGGAACATAATATGTATGACAAGCTAAAGCGAGACTGGGTTGCTATGTTTGCAACAGTGCAAACTGAAGAACGTCAATCACAGCATTACCAACCATGTACTCACAGCGAAGAATCTGTTCCCGAAGCAAACATGGGTTGGGCTCTGGCGAAGGCCAGAAGTGGTTCTTCTCAGTTTTCTGAAAAGGTAAAGGATTATCTGACAAAGAAGAGTGACATAGGAGAGAAGACTGGACAGAAAGTTTCCGCAGAACAGGTAGCAAAGGACATGCGCAATGCAAGAACCCATGATAACCAAAGGCTTTTTGGAAGAGAAGATTGGCTTACAAAATTGCAAGTCCAAGGATTCTTTTCTCGCTTGGCATCTCCGAGAAGAAAGTAGGGTTGGCACGGGGCTGACACGAGCGAAGAGGATGACGAAGGTGACGAAGTTGGAGAGCAGTGTCATGCTGTTGAAGAGGTCATAGAAAATCTGGGCTTAAAACATCCAATTATATTTGAGGTTTACAATGTTTGTGATTATCATCATTGCAACAAGCTTCCATCTTTCAATGTTAGTATATTGAAAGACATGTGCGAGTATTTCGAAATACCTTACAAATCTAGAGATCTAAAAAGAGACCTTTTAGCCAAGGTTTCAGAGCTTGTAAAGGAATGTGAGTGCAGCAAAAAGTGATCTCATTCTGTAACTTTACTGCGCAAGAGTTTGAGTGCATGGTATGTGGTCCAATGTTAGACTTTGCAACATCAGTTTATATGATAAGATGTGCGTAGTGTATTGGTTATTATCTAAATACGTAAATAC
>NC_090883.1:49920184-49932684 GCF_036669925.1 Montipora capricornis | reverse complement strand
CAAGAGTTTATATTCCTTAATAACTCGTCGAAACCTTGAATGACCTTGCTATGTTTAGGGTGTACGATAAAACTGCCTTCTGCATATTAAACAAAACCTGGTTCCCTCTATCCAAACCTAAAAACTTCCTAACTTTCTCCGCCGTCTCCATAGAGTAGCCTCCTAGTACATCAACTATCACATTAAACTGTGTGATAGTGTGGCCGGGGAACTGTTGGCGCATCTCCCATCTCAACGGCGCATACTTGTCAGTTTTCTCCTGTTCCTTCTGTTCTCTGTTGGAAACCCAAGGGCAGCTCATCTCAATAAGGATCACCTTCTTCTCCTTTCTGTCCACAATTCTCGCATCAATTCTGTTATTATTATTATTATTATTATTATTATTATTATTATTATTATTATTATTATTATTATTATTAATTTAGAATCTATCTTTTCTTTTTTAGCAACAGACTTGCAATTTCTAGGAGTATTTTTTGCCGGCCTCTAACCATTTCCTACCTATTTCTCACCACAAGGTAAGGGTAAAGGTTAGCGTTATTTTTAGCTTTGGGTAAATGCAGCAGTTAATCTTTACTTAAAGAGCAGCATTTAGGGGACATTTTGTGACGTAAATTGTCTGTATTCCGAGGCACGAGTGATGTTGAAGTTGGGGAAAAGAGCAAGGAGACACTTCGTGACGTTTACTGAAATCTTCATGCATCTAAAGATCTTTTTGCAGATTCGGCGGCCATTTTGAATTCAATAATTGTTTCAAATAGCTATTATGGGATGCCCAGGGGGCAAATACATATTAATTTGCCCCCTGAGCATCCCATAATGTCTTTTCAAACAATAGAAATCAAAATGGCCGCCGTATCTGCAAAAAGGTCTATTATTTGCATTTCTGGGCATATCTGCAGACATGTATTTCCATTCAGTGTTAGAAGAAAACGATAGTACTCAAAGAAACACCTCTATGAGCGGAGTAGAGAACCATCAAACTCAAGATAACCCACTGGTAATCTAACCCGGGCCTCATTGTTGCGAGACAATTATTCTCACCCCTAATATTCACAAGTAATACCACCTGTCAGTATAAAATGCAGCCTGCAGACTGGGTCTAAAATGCAGACTACGTACAAAATAGGCCTCGGTCCAGGCCTAGGACTAGGGCTCAGCCTGCATTTTAGACCCAGTCTGCAGTCTGCTGTCTGCATTTTATGCTGAACCGCGGTGATACCACTTGTTTCAGTGAGGGATTCTTGACTATTTGCTATTCCCGGTAATTAGGAACAGTTCTGTGGGCTACTGTTAGGCTGAGATTTTAAGCATGATTGCACACTGATGTCTCACGTGATGTTTTGGGTCTAATTTGTGTTGAATTCTTGGCATATCCCTTTCAGTGTAACATGCCTGCCCAGGGCACCCAACCATTTATTTATTTATTTATTTATTTACTTATTTATTTAGATTTACAGCTGCAATAGGTGTTTCAGGTCTACACACTTGTCTGACATTTTCCCAGAGGTACAGCCGTTGCAATTATGCTTACTCGTTAATCGAATTTGCACACGGTGATTAGCTAACTTTAAAATTTGAAGGGAAATAAAAAGCTCTGTTGTGCTGCCATGTTAACGTGCGTCACACTTTAAGCCAAAGTTTGTTAATTCCTCAAATTTATCATAAATAATACCCACAATATTCAGTATATTGTAACTTGTCTTTTGTACATAACACCCTGTATCAGGCAACAAAGGTCGAGGATAATTATTGTCTCGTGCTTGTTCTCTTTGTAGGAATAGGTTATTCTTTTATTCGTCTGGTGTGTTACTCGGTCTCATTATGTCACCTCTGGTTGTGGTCTACATTCTTCATAGGCTAGATCCTTGGGTAAGGTAGTGTTTTGTTTACTCAAGACATAGCGTTTATTTGATAACGCCAAGCCTCACCATGATCATGACGTTTAACAGATACGCAAGCAGTGACGTCAATAAACAATTATTGGATGAGGTTGAGCATGATATCATGAATTATCAAAACCGAGGTCTGTGTTCACGGCAAACGGCATAAGTCGGTCTGAAATTTACGTTTAGAACTGAAAGAAACTCCTTTGAAATTAGGCAGCTGAAGCACATGACATTTTAGAGTGATGGACGGCAACCGAAAGTGAGCTGTTTTCCTTTTTAACTAGTGTTGTTACTATCACATTTATACTTCTAAGAATCTTTTCACTATTAGCTTTAGCTCAAAATTTTGGGAGAGGCAACTGTCCAGGCGTGCGAAATGTTCACTTCCGGTATCCGACGGTGGCTCAAAAACGCCGCGTGTTTAGGCTCCCCATAATGTTTCTTGTATGTAGGCTCCAGAGATCGAGCAACGTTCTGATAGGAGGAAGCCAAGTTAGAAGAAGAGAATTTTCACGCTTGGGCGGGAATTTACAGTACAGACCATTGGCATGGACACGGTCCGATTCCGTATTTTTTCCCTCTCCCGGGAAATTCAAGTTGAGCGAATCACCAAAAGTTTTTCAAAAGGGGAATCCGAACTCGCTGCGCCGGTTCGTACCGCCACGACCTCCGGTAGGCCTAGCCACAAGTTTCCGATAAAAGTGTCTAAAAGTTGCTAAAAAGTTTCTATTTTATTTCCAAATGTTGCTGAATTTCGTAAAAGTTGCCGAAAAGTTGCTTTCTTTTTACTTGTTTGCACTTTAAGCTGGCGTAGAACGCGTTTTACCGGCCGGATTCGTCTGAATTTTTCTTTCTCTTGCTATATTAGCTTTTGCGGGGGTAGCGAGATTTGATTCTAGCCTTTTAGCTTCCGCAATAGGATTAATCGGGCTTTCATCTGCATATTCATCCCAACTTGAATCTGAATCACTGAAAGTGTTGTCCACCATCTTGAAAAAACGTGCCATGTAATACCGTTAATCTCATGGACAGGCATGCAACACCAAGTTGGCCACTATTGGTCAGTCCTGGGGTCCACACACTCGGTTGAATTAAACGGACGTTTCCTTTGAAAGCTGGTAAATATCGTGAAAAAAGGAAAAAATAATTTTAAAAATGCTAAAAAAAACCAAAAGCCTAACCTCGGGCCAATATTCCCTAGTACGGCCCTCGCGCTCAGTTAGTAAGAGGTTAGTAGTATCGTACTTGTAGACCTTTTTTTTTATGCAAGGGCCAGCTGAACAAAGTACAAGTGCCGTATCCTGGAAGATCTTTCCAGGAAGTAATTTGTAGACTAAAAACAAAATAATAATGCAAGGCTGGTCGTACGGCTGAGACGGCATATATTTCTTTGTTTAACCAATGTTTCGTCAGGCACGGCCTGACTTCTTCAGGAAGAAATTTCTGTATTGATTTGTTGAAATGGGCGTGAAATATTCGCGCCAAAAATTGCTCTTACTTTGAAGGTAGTGAGATAGTCATAACACTGCCTATTTAGTTTTACCTGTGTCGTCATGATTTAGTTTTAACACGCTTACTACAGAAAAAGCACGTGGCGCAAACACTTGGTGACTTTCGTCGGGCGCCGGCTAATTTTAAAAACCCTGGTTGACACGATGCAAAATCTCTTTATTATTAAGATTATATCGGCAAACTTTGACCTCTCGACTTTTGTTTTCACAGAGAGTAGATGCCTATGCAGTTTTGACCGGAGGCTGGATTGCTGGAGCTTACTTGATGTACCGGAGTCTGCCAAATTTAAATCACCTCTCTTTAAAACATTATGGGTGGATTATTGGATATTTTGTTATCGTAGGTGAGTTCAATTGGAACCAAATACACCTTTCATTTAGTTGAGAAACTTAGGTAGTTGCAAAGGAAGCCTAAAAAAAACCAACCTTTTTTATAGCAACTTTATTCACTTAATTTAATGAAAGGATACCAGAGGTTATCCATATCGAGGGTATCCGCCCGCAGCCGAATATAATTGACTGAGAGCCGGGTTTGTTGAGGGAGGAAAACCGGTCTGGGAGTACCCGGAGAAAAACCGACCAGATTCGAGATCGACTGAAATTCAATCTACATACGACCCGAAGCCAGGGCTGAACCTGGGTCAGAGGTGGGAGGCGCAGTCGATTAGCACAAAACCTTGCTGACTCCCTAGAAGATTGAAGGGGGATTCGCACCCCGTCTGCAGTTGCTCCGAGCTATGAAGCCTGTTGGGAGCTGGCCGATCTAAAGAAAAGGCAATTGACCTCTGTAGCTTGTACGTTTTGTTTTCCCATCTCAGACCACGTGATGCTACTCTAGAGAACAGTTTCTTTCAAATGTCGTCTTATGCACGTGCATATGTACGCATAACTTCCAAAAAACAAAAGGAAATTTCCCTTGAGAATATCTCGTGGTCTAAATGGGAAAACAAAATGTACAAGCTAAAGAGATCTATTCGCTCACCTCGCACGGGATCAACTTCAAGCAATGGACTTGATTTCGAAACCCCGTCCGAATCGTCTTTCGCGCGGGTTTTCCTGTATTATCGCGGGTGTAATATATCATGCTCCAAAGGTTGACGGGTGGTTAATTCGGGATCATTTATTCCAGTCTCTCGCCTTAACAGAAGCACGTTATCCTAACGGTGGCCTATTGGTCACCGGGGATTTCAACCGTCTAAACATCGATGGTTTGCTAAACCACTTCTGACTGAAGCAAATAGTCAAAGTGCCGACGAGAAAGAAAGCTACGCTGGATCTAATACTCACTAACATGCACGAGTACTATAGCACCCCACAAGAATACCAGCCGTTCTTGCTGTCCGATCACAACGCTGTTGTGGCAACTCCTAAGGAGTAAAATGCAACATTAACAGCAAAAAGGTTACCAGGAGGCGTGACTTGCGAACAAGCAACAAGGCGGCGTTGGGTAGAAGTCTAACGCAGATAAACTGGCCGCTGTTGTTCACTTCTCTAGTGAGCTGTGAGAAGTGGCAAATCTTCCAGGACGTCATACATTTAGGCCTCGATACCATCGCGCCTGCCAAGCCAGTCAAGATCTGCACGGCCGACGTCACTTGTATGAACAAAAGTTTGAGAACTCTTATTATGAAGAGGCAAAAGGCGTTCAGCGCATATGGCCCTGACTCAGCTCAGTTTAGATTACTTCGTAACATTGTCAACCGAGAGAGGAAAAGGTGGAGAGGGAATACAACCAGCCAAAGATCCAGCACGTAAAAGGAGAAAACCCGAAAAGGTAGTGGGATGAAATAAAACGCATGAGCGGCCGAAAGACTTCCCACAGTGATTTGGCTAGCGAGATCAACATTGAAGGACTATCAGAATTGCCTTTCAAATTGAGCAAACCAATGCCATCAATTCCGCTCTTCTCGGACCGCTCGGGGAGTATAAACTACCTGCTCCTCTTGAGTGGGTTTCTCTCGAGTCTGACTCGCCCGAGATCGGGTAACCGAGCAGCGCGTGCAGAGAGCACTGGAAGTCCTCAATCCAAGGGAGGCCTGCGGATCGGACGGAAAACCCAACTGGCTGCTGAAAGAATACTGTGATTTGGTGGTCAATCCCATCATGGAAATCCTGAACGCCTCCTACGCCAAACAGCGTCTTCCTACCATCTGGAAAATGGATTACGTGACCCCCCCTTCCCAAAAAGAAACCAGTGGTCGACCTCAAAATGGAATTGAGACCGATATCCCTGACGGCCTGTGTTTTTTAAGTGGCGGAGGAGTCCGTCGTGGATTGTTTCGTGAAACCCGCCGTCATTAACGTCATTAGAGAGCTTTAGATTCTAGGACGAGAAAGACTACGAGTACGAGATTTTCTCAATGAACAACAGTGAGCGCGCGCTAACCAGCGTAATTTTGGCGGGAAAAACGTGATACCGTCGTCATTTTAGTACGAGGTTTTGCAAGAATGTCGTCGTATCAAAACAAGTCAACAACACGGTAGAAGTTTTGGCATTTTTCGATCAACAAAAAAGGTTAAGTTACCAGCAATAAAAATAACTGAGGAACCTACACTGCTAACAAAGAGTAAGATTAATCGTCCGGGTTATGAATGTTCTCAGAATTTTCGCTAAAACCGGGCAGTCAAATCTCGTACTCGTTCTCGTCCTCGTCCTAGAATCTAAAGGTCCCTATTGATTACAACCAGTACGGAGCCATTCCATATTCGTCAACTACAATGGCGCGTGAATCAGCATGCTGCACAGCTGGTCCCCAGTTACGGACGGAAACGGAGCCACCGTAAGAACATTATTGTTGGACGACTGTAAAGCGTTTGACTTAATAGCGGAGCTCCGCGCGCGCCGCCTTGGGCCATGATTAAGAAAATGTGGTAACCCATCGATGCGAGAAATCAGTTTGGTTTTTAGCTATGACTTCATTAGCGACCGCCCGTACGTACGTCCACTCCTGTATGGCAATGTATGGCAATGTTACCAGTATCACGTAAAAATGGCCGCCTCAGTGAAGGGCTTTATGTGGTTCGTATGTGCAAACATAATTGCTTTTTTATGGACTATTCGAAATGATTTTTCACTGAATAACCTCTGCTAAAGGATGGGAAAAATATCGGGGAAACAATTTCAAGCAATTTTAGAACGACAGCTGGAAAATGATATTGAGGAATTGAGGTTAGTGATGAATATAAACATTTGCGTTGGAGCCATGGTTTTTAAATGCCACGAACTACCTCGTGATCGTCTTTTTCGCGTTAATAAAATGAGATATTCTAAGCCACATTGCTATAAATACTTAAATCCAGAAAAGTTAATTAGTTTCATAGGTCTATGGGGACCCATGTTTTCAACTGGACGCAAATGAAATAAATAACCCTGGAGCTTCGCTTTCAGGCTTGGATAAATCTATATATCAGACCATAGTATACTCGTTAGAAAGTTGCGTAACCAGTGTAAATTACCAGCTAGCACCATCAACTGGATTGTACATTTTTTATCGGACAAATCCCAGCGGATTAAATTTGCCCAGTCCCCGCTGGTGTACCACAGGGTACCAAACTAGGCTTATGGTTGTTTGTCCTAATGATTAACGACCTCAATACGAACGCACAGCTATGGAAATATGTGGACGACACCACGGTGTCAGAGGTAGTAGCAAAGGGCGGGGTAAGTCACGCGCATGCAATAGCTGACAGAGTAATAGAGCGGTCTCGCGAGACACCTGGGAGAACAGATTGCTGTAGGTGCTCCCTGGTTACAGTGAGGACACTTGAACCATGAACACTTGACATTTTTGTATACATTTTTTTTCGACGACTAAGAAATAAAACCTCTTCTTATGATGTATAGTGTTACATGTTTAGTATTTTGTAAGTGTAAAAGCATTAAATACTCTTGTCAAAAGGACGAGCCCACATTCTATAGTCACTAAAAAAATGTACAAACAAATATCAAGTGTTTATGGTTCGAGTGTCCTCACTGTAAATAAAGCTTCTTCTTCTTCTTCTTCTTCTTCTTCTTCTTCTTCTTCTTATTATTATTATTATTATTATTATTATTATTATTATTATTATCATTATTATTATTATAACGGGGCTCTACTAAACGCTGTTAAGTGCAAAGAACTCAGGATCTCCTTTGCCAAAGAGCAAAGAGTCCTTTATCCTGTCATCATTGAAGGGAAGGAGATAGAGCTTACTAGTACAAAGCTACTAGGCCTTACAATAGCGAACGATCTAACATGGAATGACCATGAAACTGAAATAACCAAAAAGGCCCGTAAGAGACTCTATTTCTTAACTCAGTTAAAAAGAGCGGGAGTTCCAAAACAAGACCTCGGACTGTTTAATGCATCGTGCTTGAGGTCTGTTATATACTACGCAGCACCTGTCTCTTTCAACGGTCTCCCCCAGTACTTAAAAAACGAGCTGGCACAGCTCGAGAGAAGAGCAATGTCAAAAATAACCTCAGGAAAGTGCAACTTTACCATGGAGATGGGGATAACACCCATTTTAGAGCATTATTATGTACTATGTAGCAAGCTTTTTGATAACATTGTCCGTGATCCAAATCATAACCTGAAAGCCCTTCTTTCACCAGTCTATGACAACTCGCGCTATAATCTAAGACGACAGCGCCATTTTAATATGCCAAAGCTTTGCACGAAGAGAAAGAGGAATACTTTTATATATGCGATGTCGAAATAGTCCGGGCTGTAGTTTTATCCATATTTCGTATTTTACGCAAATACGAAATATAGAATTATTAATATCGTTCTAATAATTAGTTTTTACTTATTATTTAGGATTTATTAGTAATTATATTTTTGACTATTTGTAAATTATAGCGTAATTCAGCCTTTGGCTGTGATGCAGTTTTTAATAAACTATCTATCTCATCTATCAGGGTCTTTAAAAAGCCGCGAAAAAAAAAGCTACCTTTTCGTAACACGTACTAAAGATGGTTACTAGTTCTCAGAAAAGGAAGATAAATCGTACTACGCAGTGAAATTCTTTTCTTCTTAAGAGAGCAGGACGAAGATAAGCTCCGAGTGGAAGGCCCATCTGACCACACTTCTTTGTGGCGTTAAAGAAGCCATTCTCTTTTCCGAAAGAGCGGTAAACGGAGGTGGAGGTTTAGAGCTATCAAGCAATCTATTTTAGTAAAACCAGTGGATCTAAAAATAGTCTATATAATGTAACTAAAATGATGTAGAATGCGCGCCCTGTGATTGGTCAAATTAACTGATGAGCTGTAGTCATCGGCATGCTCGACTTAAAAGGCGTGCTTTTCCACTCGAATTAGTCACCAAAAGATTCAAATTTTATGGAGCCCTCCTTTATTTTTCCAGTTTCCTATGTATGGCACTTGCGCTTCGTTCTCGGGCCATAAACTGGAGCGGGAAAAGCGTGGGCAGTAACCCGGCTATCGAACACGGTTAGTTAGAGGCTTTATGGCCATCGAATGTATTCAAATTTTCAACACGGCTCTCCTTTTCCGTGAGTGCGCCTTAAATCAGTTTGACAAGTCCCTAACAAAGAATTGGGTATTGTCGGTATTAAATGGGCAGCATTACGGTTGGTTTTCGTCATGTGCCTGTACACTGTACCTCCTCTGCTTGGAAAAAGGAGTTGAGGTCATCTGGTTATTAAGTTCTCCATTTTCGAGAATCACGAGGAAGGAAGCACGAACGACACGCAGGATTTCTCGTGATACCCAAGAATCGCGAGAAGTCACGCGCAAGCGACACGAAGGACACCTTGCTATCCCTGATCCCTCCCGATCTTCAAAACGAAAACCTTCCTCGAGTGCAAAATTTCTGTCTTGTATTTTCAGGTGTCATTAGCTTCTGCGTCTGTTATTGCTATATCCCAGTCACAAGTGATCGTGGTCTGGACCTCATGAGATGCATATTACAGTCTATTGGACTGTTTCTGCTCTACAAAATATCTCGTTCCCCCGCTTTTCTCTTGTATACAATTTGCAGCAGCAGGATTGTACTGTACTTTGTGAGACTGATTCTTCGTGGGTGGTAAGTCATAAATTAAAATCGCAAAACAACGCGGATATCTTTCACATTGAAGTCTTCTCCTATCGTAATTTAAAGCTTCGCTCAGCAAGAAGGACAACGACGAAGGCTATAAAATAGCCACCTGAAAGAGTAATGAAAGAAAATGTATATTTAAAGCGCTGTTTGTTTACGAAAGATGGATTAAGTGACCTTCGCATTTGACTGGGAAATTTAAGCAATAGACTACTTCGGCGATACGACGGCCATCTTGATTTCTATTGTTTAAAAGGATATCATGGGATGCTCAGGGGGCAAAATTAATATGTGTTTGCCCCCTGGGTATCGAGTAATAGCTATAGGCTTTTTTCAATATATTAAAATTCAGCTTGAAAGAGAGGTTTAGAGGACAAAGACAAAGGAAAGTGGATACAACAAATATAACTGGAGGAATTTGCTTAAGTTGTACAGCTTGTGTTCGTTTTTGAAAGAGGAATGCTGTACCTATTCCAGACTGCCATAGTTTCATTGGTCCCTATGGCCAGTGGCTTCTTTTGTTGTTAAGGCTTGGTGCATTGTTTCTGTTGTACAGTATCACTACGTGACCGCCTCTGGAAAGCTACAGTGTGTCTCACCTGAAAGAAAAAAATGAAGCGAAACTTAATATTCTCTCTAAGGAAATAAAAGGGAGAAATATCAGAGGTTATCTCTCCCGGATGGTATCCGCCCGGATGAGGGAGAGGGAGGAAACCGGAGTACCCGGAGAAAAACCCTCGGAGTCAGATTGAGATCGACTGAAACTCAACCCACATTCGACCTCGAGGCCAGGGTTGAACCCTTGTCACTGATGTGAGAGGGACGGTTGATAACCGTTAAGCCACGCTGACTCCTGATAGTACAAGCCTAGTTTTTAATCATTTCGCGGTTGTTCTGCGTCGTTCGGCGTGGAAAGGGTGTTGTAGCTTTTTGGGAACAAAGTTGATATAAAGGGCGTGGTTCTTTGTAAAGAAAATTGATTCTTTTTTCGTAGTGTTCTCGTCCTCCATGTAACCTTAAATTTGGTCACTTTGGATCGTTGTCAAGACGAAAATGGCAAAGAATTGTGTCAAAATGAAAAACGCGTGATTAGTGGGTGTCCCCCCAGCCGTCGTCGTAATGTCCTTGCTAAAGCTCTCTATAAATTTGATACTGCAGAACCTCATCACTCTATGATTGAGTGCGGAAAAAAAAGGGCTCTGCTCTTTTGTTTTCTTCTTTTGACCCATTTATTTAACAAAAAATGATGTCTGTGAACAGACAGCTTTCGTATTAGGGCCTTTCGCTGATAGAGACCACACTGCCCACACTCGACCCAGTTTCCATAGCACTGAATATAAATGTTAATATTGGTCTGGGAAATTCGGCGGGCTTGTACGGGATTTGAAACTATGACCTGTGAAATATCGGCGCAGTGCTGTACCAGCGTAGTTATCAAGCCAACCGGTAGAAGTGAGAGACTATATTGCTCTTAAATATTTCATAATGACAATTTTCTTAAGAGGTTTTTAATTGAAACTTCTTGTTCGCAATTAAAAGAAATTTTTGATTCTTGCCCCTACCTCAATTTTAGGGGTTCTGTCTGCCGGAATTGTATCTTTCCACTGATATTATCTTCCGTCAACGTTTCTACCATAGCGAGAGTTTTTGCCATCTTAGCTAAACAAGTGCTAAAAGAGCCCGTAAGGTGCATGCAGTTAGATACGTTTTAACGTGTTTGCTGGCCTGTTTAGAGGGTTGAGAGCGCGGTGTAAGTGCAACAGCTCTATATTCTGTTTAATTGAACCACTCTGAAATGTGAACCGGGTATTTTTTCCACTCACTTGAGTGATAACTGAGACTAACTCTCCCATCTACTGTGAACGAAGGGATTTTTTTTCTTAAACCCAAACCACTGTACTGCCTTCGTAAAGACATATGCAAATGGTTATACTTTCAAGTCTCCTATAATAAGGATTATAAACCGTAGGCCCCGGCGTCTCACAACTCTTGCACGTTAACTCAGGCTATGGCACCATAAAGATCCCACACACTATTCGAAAAGAGTAGATCACGGAGTTCCGGGTGTTGTAGTCAGGCCTGAATTTTGTCCAGCAAAATGAGGTAGGCATGGCAGTGATGTCTCAAAAAGGCCTATGGTGCATGCGGCCACGTAAGACAAAACAGCCAGAAGTCAAAGGGGACTTTGCAGGGTGCTGGAGTATGTAGATGTAGATGCAGATGAATGACAATTTCGAACTC
Organism: Montipora capricornis; assembly: GCF_036669925.1. Taxonomy (NCBI): domain Eukaryota; kingdom Metazoa; phylum Cnidaria; class Anthozoa; order Scleractinia; family Acroporidae; genus Montipora; species Montipora capricornis. The sequence goes on along the minus strand of NC_090883.1, from coordinate 49,921,005 downwards.
ACATTGATGTCATTTATTCCATACCACAGGTTTCGCTATCGAGTGTATTACTTTCTCTTTCCTCCAAAACACATGATGCTATCTGAAGAGGAATATGTGGTGCAGGGATCCGAAGAAACAAAATTGGCTTTGCAGCGTCTTAGAGAATATTGTCTCAGTCCTGAATGTAATGCTTGGCGCACCATTGGGCGACTAAAAAATCCTACCAGGCAAGATACTGCAACACTGTTACTTTTTTTTTTCCGAAGTAAATAGGTTCATTGGAATCCTTAGCCCTGGCCACACGGACTCGCAATTACTGCAAGTTTGAAAACTACATATAGTGGTATTTCACGACGCCGTTTTGCCACGAGTCAAATGCACTTGGTCATCGCAGAAATCGTCGCCATAGTCTTTTATTATCCAATGAAACTTTGTGGCAGATTGCTAGAGGTCCCTTCTCTGTCATTAGACCCGTGCGCTTCTTGGGTCATGTAATCGGGATAAACGGCCGAGGGAGGCTTGGGGAATCGTTTCTCTCGCTTGCGTGACAAAACAAGCTTCAACGTAGACTGACAGAGAAGCGTACTGGGCAGTCTTAACATAATCCGGCGTTACGAGCTGCAATTTGGCTTTCTTGTCTACGGTGTGAAGAATTTTAACACTATTAATTTTTTAAAAAGCGTTATTTATTTATTTATTTATTTATTTATTTATTTAACTATTTATTTTGTGTGTTTCTATGTGTGATTGAGGTTATCGAAAAGGCTGTTTCTGACTGAATAAGTAACCTGTTGACATGACACCATTCCTGATTTTTTTAGATTTGCAGAGTTTGTATC
>NC_090883.1:49900184-49915184 GCF_036669925.1 Montipora capricornis | reverse complement strand
TGACTTTTACCGCCACGACTTTTCGATTCAAAGTCGTCGCAGACCACCTGGCCGGGACGAGTTGAGCACGCTGGGCTGCGCAGTACGGATGCGCAGTAATCAAAATTCCAGAACTCGTACTGGAAGTCGCATTCGTTGTCGATGCTAACATTCTCTATATGTCTCCTAGAAACTTAATCATTCAAAATACCTTGTTGGTTCGGCCACCGTGACTACTTCATTGCTTTGGATTTTCAACGCTTCACTAGGAACAGTTGAACTGAAACACGGTGCGGTGCAACCGGGATTGTTTTGTAATTCCTTCCGGTCACTAAATATGACTTGCAGTTTGTTTGTTTTTTTTTTTGTTTGTTTTTTTCACAGACCAACTTTCTCCCACACTCCAACGCTTAATGCAATTTTGACTGATAATCGTCGATGCTCGATTCATCTTCACATAATGTGCGTGACTATCTCAGACTTTACTTCCGTTTTAAAAGTCAAAGATAAACAAAGCCTCAAGTCTCATATGAGTGGTTTGCTGTGGCCACCTGGTTTTATTTCTTGGGAGTGGGCTAACCGTTAAGTGAGATTTTCTAGAGACCTTAATTCCCGAGAACCAAACCGGAAAGAGTCAGTCCAGTCACTCGTAAATTTTACTTGTTTTCATTTTCTCCACACTTAATTCGAATTTTGTTTGCTGCTTTAAATCCATCGTTTAGTCTTACTTTTCTCCAAAATTACAGCAATTTGAGGCGTGTTGTGTACTCCCGCAAGAAAATTGGATTTGCGGTTACACAATACTACCTTCGAGTCGGATAATAAGATCTTGTAAGAAGAGAATTACTTATTAAACTATGAGTAAATATGATCGCCGATAATGATTTGTATAGTTTTTTTTCGGATTATTTACGTTTATTTCGTTGGTCAAACTGATTTCAAAGCAATAAACCGAGAACCAATTGAATCCAGCACCACGGTTCACTTAACACTGAAATACCCGCGGTGTTTATCATCTTTCGTGGATTTCGTCATTTTAAAACAAGTTCCCGCGTACCTCCCAACAGCACCAGCAAGTTTGAAACAAAATAAAATTCGTGCAAGATATAATCGAAATGTACCGACCTACGGCCCCGTAAAAAGGTCAATAATTCACTTGTCACACTGTTGTGTTCAGTGGTTATTTTAAAACCCATGAAGGAGGAGTGTACTTGAATCTTAACAGCAGCATTCAAAGCTCACACAAGTAAGTTGAGATAAGTGTCCTTTCTTCTAACAATTTGTCACCAGCCATATATTTGTTTGAAAGTTTACATAACATTGATTTTGACATTGGTTAATAACGCTGTTATTCACCGGTGGGATCTTCGTAGTCAACAATTCCTATGAACCCAAGCGTGAACACAATGAGTGCCACGATCCCCGCAAGTGAACAAAGGAGATATCGTGAATTATTTACCTGCAAGCTCTCATAAAACTTCTGGGTGGACAATAGAGGCCGCATATAGTGGAACATCTCGGTACTAGTAAGGTGAGAGAGAACTTCAATTTTATTGACGCGTCTACAACCTTCTGGGCTTTCTGACTCGAACGTCGGGTCAAACCTCGAAACTCATTTACTTCGTAATTTCTTTCAGGCTTAGCCATGGATTATAGGCTGGTCTTCTGTTCCCTGTTATTCGTGGTCATCTCAGTGACTGCCAAATCGACACAACGAGGAAGTAAGTAGATAATTTTCCTATAGCTTAGGGTAAATAAATGCGATATCAGACTACGCCTCAGTTTCCTAATGTGGGTTTTATTACCTTCATGGAAAGTGAAAAATGTGGGCTGTCGAGTGGCCAGTTTATTAGCCACAAATAATTTTAATACCCTGAAACTACTGTAACAGAGCTATGGGAAAAAGCTCTAGGGTGGGTGAGGACATTTAAGGTTTTTATCATAAATCACGAGAGAAAAAATGAAGTGGTCGAATCGCAGTTTTTATCCTGTGAAAAGAAGCATATACAATATTGGCCAAATTTCTTGAGATACTATTATCCTATTTAAATTGAGATAGTATTTAAAGTAAAACTTTTACTAGCATTTTAATATCACCCTGCACTCCAAAGCTGTTGTGAAATTCAAATCAAGAAATTCCGGCCAAGGGAAAAAAGAAATTCCGCTCGACATTCAAGTTAGGAAGAACTTATGTCGGGGACAATTTTTTACCGGGATAAAAATCTCAAGTGACATTAATATTGCGTTAGAAGTGTTAAGGAAAATTTTATTTCTAACGGTCTTCTAGATATGTTTTGTTGGCAAGGAAATCCGATCATTTTCCTCTGCTTTTTCAAGAACTACACGCATTACACAAGAGCTTTAGCTTTAGAGTTCAGCCTAGGAAACGCGATTTTACGACTTGAGAGTTTTTCTCTCTCGAGACTGATCTTTGTTACCGAATTGACAAGTTTATTTAGGATCAAGTTTCCTGGCTGTTTTGAAACAGACCTGTTTCATGTTATTAACTATTCATACCATCATTTATACTGGTGGCGTTTCATTTCCTCTTTTTCTGGAGGCTAAACTTTGCTTCGAATAATCAACACCCAAATGTCTAACAAGGATTCGAAAATTTTGAACACTTCTTAACTAATTCACATTTTTTCATGCGTGTACTTTATCCAATAAGAAAATCAGCACCGTTCATTTAAGAGCGAGTGACTGAATTAACGAAAAGTAGTCGCACATTTGGGATCTTTGCTGCAACATTCTGCCGTTTGTCTAGTCAAACAAGACTTAACGGTTTCCATTTTAATAAGCGTGTTGTTCCCTTTTATGTTTGTAAGCAAGATCGTTGGTTAAAAACCCAAAAGACTGAAACCTGAAAGGTACCAGCGAGATTCGATGGTATATCTTAAGATCGAATACTTCCTCGCTGGTGACTTTGGATATTTTCTTTCTGGCTGAGATCAGCTCCCCACGGAGGAACCTTTTTCTTAGCATTTTCATCCAGTGATCTGCATTAACAAATCTGGCTGACTTTTTAAGCTCGAATTAAAATGTTGTAGTGTAATATTCACTCAATCCGTTCACAGGAATCCTGAAGGAAGCTGTAAAAGTCAGTTTGAAAAAAAAAAAGTCTTTTGTTTTTTTTTTTGACAGTTTTGACATTAATTTAATGAAGGGAAATGATGTCTCTGTCGGCAGTCATCATACGTTGATCACTGTTTAAGACCGGCTCGGGAGATTTAAGAGCTTATAAACGCTGACAAAGACAACAGAGGTGCAGAAGAAGAGTTGATAGGGAATCGGGATTTGTCAATTTCGCAGAAGGTATTTGCGGTTGTCCCGAGAAAGGAAAGCCTGTATCGTATCCCTGTTATAACGTCAGCAACATAAATCAAAAGCTCGATATTTTGTCAAGGTGCTTCACGCATAATAAGGACGTTTTCGCGTCCTGCTCTCTGCGCTTTTTTTCCTTGGTAAAAATCGAAGGCAGAACTTCAGTGTCCGTGGCAAACATCTTTGATGGTTAAAGATCTTTTTGAGGAGTTACTGTTATGTTATCTCCTGTATTTGGATTTTCGTTAAATGGATTACTTTCTTGAACTCGCTTGAATTGCTTACTGGGGTTTTCCCTGTGATTCTTGTTTATCATGTCATTTGAGGAGTTATGCTTTTTTTTTTTTTTCCTTTTTTTCGTTCATAGGTATATTCAAAAGAAGCCCGAACCCATGTCCGCCTGGATGTCCTGGATCTTGTGCCCCGGCATGTACAGCGGTTTGTTGTGCACCTCCTCCTCCACCTCCACTTCCACCACTCCCACCACCACCACCCCCACCACCACCTCCCCCACCCGGTCCCCCTGGCCCCGATGGTCCAATGGGTATGGCAGGCCCATCTGGCCCCGACGGTCCTAAAGGGCCCCCAGGACCTCCCGGACTTCCTGGCCCACCCGGTCTTCCTGGACTTCCTGGGGCTCCTGCTGGACCCTCAGGACGTGACGGCCCAATGGGACCACCAGGCCCCTCTGGACACCAAGTAAGTCTTTCATTTATTTCATTAGTGGTCTTGTAGCTGTTTTGGCATGGATTACGCCTTGACCAGAATGATCTCCTACATTTCCTGATATTTGGGTTACTGCTCGTCTTTGCACAAAACATATCATAGTTATCCAGCAACATGCACTTTTGTTCTCTTTTGTATCCTTTCTTTTTCTCTGTTTTTGCTGCTTTTATTTGCGTTTCGGAGTTCGCCATTTTCCTTCCGTGCGCTACCGTGATTTAAGATTTCCTTTCATTTCCTGACGACATTTCTTACTTATTTTCCAGGGACCTCCTGGTGATCTCGGACCCATGGGACCCCCAGGACCTCCTGGACTGCCCGGTCCCCCAGCACCACCCGGTGGATTGCCACCATGCCCACCAGTCTGTGTCCACACTTGCATCAAGGCCTGCGCACCGACATGTTGTCACGGAAGAAAGAAGAGATCCCACCTCTCGCAGTAAAAACGAAAACAACAACAACTACAACAACAGCTTTTTTTATACTTCTTATCCGATGAGTCAGATAAATTTACGTCACACCGCTGAGCGATGGACTTAGTCCTACCTCTCTTATATTCTCCGTTAGAGTAGCATACTTGCGCAAATCACTTTTGCTTTGAAAGATTATTTTACTGTATATTCACTAGTCAGAATTCTCATCTCGCTTAGTTTTTGTTGTTCTCTTTTGAAATAAAATCGAACAAAGTTGACAGCTTTCAGTGGAGTGTTGCCTCAGATTGTACATCATCGCATCGCAGTTGTCTTTTAAAAGGAGAGTCTCTGCGCTAGATGTGACCTCGTAGACGCATTGAATGAATGAATTGCTTGAAATATTTAATAAATTTTTCTCTTAGTATACGTGTGTGTACTCTTAGTTTGAGTTTTCTCGTCCTTTCTCAAAAGTAAATAACATTAACTATATACTTCTTAGTATAACCTCGCTTCCTCTGTCCGTATTGGACGGTTATGGACCTTGTTTTTTGTTGCTGTTTTTTTTCCCGTTGATTTTGGCCAAAGTGCGAAATCAAAGTAAAGAAACGAGGGGCTCGGAAAGAGGCACTAAGGTAAGTCAGCGGAATGTTCTACTGCCACGAATGATTGGCATGCGTCAAAGTACGAAAACGAATAAATCTTCTCTGAAATTTCGAAATTTCCGAGCATAAATCTTACAATTGGCTTTTTGAAATAGTGGCTTGCAAGATTCGCAGGTTTTTTTTTCACAAGTTTGTTTCACATAAAAAAGCATGGAAAAACTTAGCGGAAAACCTTGCATCAAATTTTGGAATTTTTGCAGGCCATACATACTGTAGAATACGGCCCGCTAAATTGGCCAGTCATAGCGCGCGTACTATATTCAGTTGGCCCTGTATGCATAGAAATTTTAAAAACAATTGCACATAGCATTAAGAGAGCGTGATGGAGTTGAATTTGCGATCAGTAATGGCAAATCCAGTTTGTAGCCGAGTGGGCATGGTTGTATCCGTGAACCAACGTCGCCTGAATTCGCGAATGGGTTTTACAACATGCAGCTTATCGGTGTTTTCCACTTTCCTTAATGATATCTTTCAGACTGAAGACCTACAGTTTTTTCGAAATCAGCACTGTGGCCATGGGTAATTTCATCCTCGTGAAAATGTGCCGACAAAGTGCATACAACAGATCGAATCGCCAGAAATTCGCGTCTTAAAATTGGGTATGTGGTATAAAGCATATCATTGTTTTTCATATGAAGAGGCTATATACGAATTTCATTCAAGTTTTGTCAGGCAAAATGGTCAGCTGGAAGCTCGCGAGAGGGCTATAGAACCCAAGGGCCGTTTATACGTAAGCTGTACTTGCACGCACTTTTCTTCTAATGGAGGAAGCACTTTATTTAGAATAATTTCTGGAATTTGAAGAGATACCGTCGTAAAAGTGGCTTTTTTATCTAGTTTGTCTTGTCTAGCTATTCGCCTCTCTTTGTGTTTCTTAGTCGAAAGTTTTTTATGCCAACTAAGTTTGTAATTAGCAACGAGCCAACCAAGCATAGTCGCGAGGCTGGCGCGGCGGCAGAACCTAATTGCGTGCAAGATTGTTGCAGAGAATTTCACGACCGATCTTTAGTTTGTAATGTAGATTTTATTTGAACCTATAGGAAGGCCAAAATCAGTTGTTTTTTTTTTGATAAAAAAAAAGAGCCAATGAAAATACATTTTATAGATGGCGTTACGGGCGAAACGCGTGGCTACATTTGCAGGCGTAGCCATTTTTAACGTCTCACGAAAGTGTGTTCTATTCCGCGGCAAGTTCTTCTAGTAGTACTTTGAGCAGATTTTTTCTCTTGTTTCATGCTCAGTTGTAGAGTCATACGGTGGGAGTTTCGATACGAAAATGTGCTTAGCGCCGGAGCGGTTCTGCAGAGCATTCTTGCGAACTTAATTGCAAATATTCAGCGAATCAGGAGGTTCACAAATGTACTCAGAAACATGGAAGATTGTTTTATATTCGTGTGCCCTCCTACAAGTGAATATAGTCTGAAATTTGTTGGCCGGTGTCATCCCGTTTCAGTTCACGCAGCTGTAAATTACAATTTTGTCACCCACAATTGTCAGTTTCGAGTATGGCCCTCAGCCTGTGGCCAAGAGCCATACTCGGGACCTCTGGCACAGTTTTTCCCAATACGGACCTCCCGGCCGGCAAATAACATACTTTTTTTTCTCCAGCTTCTCACTGGTCCGGAATCCTAAATCCTTGAATCCGATTGGCTAATCGCGCGCTCCAGCGGTTCAGATTTTCCCATTCGGACCCCGAGTAGGACCGTTCCCAAATTTCCAGCTTTAGTAACTTTTCAAGCTTTTTGTAACAGCGTAGGCCGGCAAATACCGTGTTTATTTTGTTCTACGGGATTGCTGTACTCCGGATTGGAATAAAGTTATTTTATTCTACGGGATTGCTGTACTCCGGATTGGAATAAAGTTATTTTATTCTACGGGATTGCTGTACTCCGGATTGGAATAAAGTTGAGTAACACGCTTCAACTTGAGGCAAAACACATATTCACATTTACATTTTTAGTCGTTTTCGCCACTTTTACGCTGTTACCAAAAGCTTTAAAAGATGTTAAAGTTGAAAATTTGGGAGTGGTCCGTACTCGGGGTCCGGATGGGAAAATCCGGATCGCTGGAGCGCGTGCGATTAGCCTATCAGATTCAATGTTTCTGTGTAACATGACCTTAAGCGTTTTATAACTAGGGATGCTAAAGGCAGCGCGTGTTAAAATTTGGGGAATTCCGTTTTTTTTTTATCGTAGTCACAAATCGCCGTGTTTTTCTATTGTGCGATTTCATTGGCTCCGGTCCAACTTGGAATCATATGCAAGATTAGGGGTCGATCAAGGTGGATAAACACTACGTGTGATTTTACACACCAGTCCAACTTGGAATCACGTGTGAGATCATGAGTAGACACTGATGTACTGTACGTGTACGTGTACGTGTACGTGCACAATCGCCGTGTTTTTCTTTTGTGCGATTTCATTGGCTCCAGTCCAACTTGGAATCATATGCATATGCATCTCGCAATGTTCATGAAGTTCTCCAGTCGAACCAGTTTGTTCACTTATCAAATGGTGAACGGAGATTAAATTCTTGGACTTATTAGCCCTGTTTTTTGGTTTTATTGAACCGTGACTACTTGCAGAGGTATGTGCTTCCAACTGGGAACCTTTCCTGCCATCGATCGAGTTCATCAATGGTACCGACGAGTTCAGGAGCTTGCTTAATACAGTTGCAAGTTATCAAATGAAGAGTTCAACTGGTTAGCAAACAGTTTGTCTTAACAAGAAATTTTAAGCAACTTTCACACTGCACGATAAGTCACTCAGATAATTAAAAAAATTAAGCGTGGCACTCTATCGAAGATATTACCGTTCATTACCTAGGATCAATACTTTTTTATCGATCATTGCTTTTGTTAGTGTTATGTTTATTGCTTGTAATTAGAGCGATTTTCAATTGAGTGTCGTAAAACCAAAACCAAAGTAATTACTTTGGCCAATCAAAAAGGACGGAGACAATCCAGCAAACCAATCAAAACTCGAAGTAATTACACGTAGCCGACACAAAGAGCGGGAAAATGTGCACGCGCGAGCCACGATTGGTTTTGGTTTCACTTCTGATTGGTTGAAAAAATGGCGCGAGAACTTTGAACCAATCACTGAGTGAAGTAATTATAAACCAAAGTAATTATCTAATTACTTTCGACACTCAATTGAAAACCGCTCTATATCCATACTGACACTACATAATCAGGATATAAACTTGCAATAATAAAGGATTAGTGAGGTGCGCATGCGTTCGAATCCCGTTTTGTCATCTACGAAGCATTTGAAAGGAGTTGTACGTTTTGGGGAGAATCCTTTTGTACCGCTTTCTAGTACAGTGTTCAGTATTAAAAGTATTGTACTATATTTATTTATGCAACATCAGCAGTACGGGATATCAGTGGACGCCGAGCTGCACGATTCTCCCATCCAAATACTAACCCCGTCCAACAGGGATTAACTTCGGTGGTCCAACGGGAGTTTCCCTTGGGTTCCCATGGTTCAATTTTTGTGACCTCCACATAAGCAATTACAGTAAGTGTTACGAAATATATATTATTCTTCAAAACTGTGCCTGTGAAATAGAACATTTTCATTTTCAGTGACTGGCAATGAATTTTGCGAGATTTCTAAAATGTTCTTAATAGGAGGTTTCTGTTGCTCTCGTGAGACCTGAATGTTATGCATGAGTCAACGAAAAACATCAGTTGCACGTCAGTATTGCTTGAAGATTTGACACCGCGGGTTTGTATTGTGTGAAAAGTGGTAGAACGTTATCGCTGGTGTTAGGTTTTTGTTAATTGTCAACTGTTTTCCAGAAAAAAATGACCGTGTGTAGCATGGCGTTCTCTCGATAGGATGCGTAGGATAGCTGCGCTCTTTAAGGTCGGCTTTGAATCGAGAGAGTGCCCTCCTCAAATGTTGTTTTCGAAGAGTTTGTTCGGAGGAGCTTCATAGCCTCTTCTTTAACAAAACCCTTCTTGGCACTGGGCGGGTGACGAGGTAAAATGCCTGCATTGGAAGGTTTTAGTGGCGATCGGCTTGTGATATGTTATGACATCGAAAAGAGATTCGTTTTCGAATAATTCTCCCTGTAGTACTGTTTTGTCTAGGAAAATGATTTCCTTCTCTGAAAATTCAGCTTTAAACTTTATAGTTGGGTGGAAGTTGTTATCTTGTGCCTGTGCAATCAACAGATTCTGGAAAAATCCTCACCTAAACCCCACACTATAGAACAGCTAAATTTGCCAAACTCTGTACAATGCCCTACCTTCTCGGGCCAGATTTTGTAAAATACCCAAACTATTCCCTGCTAATCCCTCGGGTTCGTTGACATATGCATTATTCATTGCATTGGCTAAACTAAAATTTACAAAACCAAAGACTAAAAATGGCCCTTTCCTGCAGTGAAGTTACATATTCTCACAGGGACACATCAATTTCTTAATTTACTTCATGTGAGAAATTCCTTCTGTGCGTAGTTGCCACTCCACTGTTCAAATTCTAGGTATCCGTCGTTGTCACTTTAATGCAAGCAGGAGCCTTCCTGACGAAAGATTGTTTGCTTGTGTAAACGGACTGTGATTATTGCTACAAGAAGGTTTTCATCCTTACATCGACCCATCCTGCGTAAACGCCTCCAGGCGTCTTGTTTCAATTAAAACCAGTAACCAATCGTTCACAATCTGCGCGTTACACATATACATGTGACAATTAATTCTAACAGAAGATTTGCAAACGGTATAATTTGCAATAAAAGTTTTTTTTTTTTTATGATAAAATTCCTTGGCCGGTCTTACTGAGCAATGCCGGTATGGCAGTCAATGACGGTCGCTCGACTAGTTTAACGAAAATGTCTATGATCAATCATGCCACTTCTCATTTTCACTGGTACTTTAGCGTGGAAAAACTAAATCAACCCCATACCATGCGTCCATAACGCCCATCGTGAACATACTGACTAACTATTTGGTCACAAGGTTAATAAACCATAGAATAACAAACCATAAAATCGATAAACATGTAATTGCTTTGTTAAGGTTTGACCTTACCGTTTTTTTTTTTCCACATTTGCTTGAAAGCTGCTCGTCAAGGGCTTTGTGATAAAGAAATTCACTTGGCAGAAATCTGCTTCATTAAATCACTGACCAAAGGTGTAACGCGCGGTCGTTTCTGATTCTGATTTGTAATTTGCTTTCAACTTATAGGAATATTACCCACTCGTTAAAACAGTTTGTCGTCCATCTCTTATTCTTTTGAAGCCATTGAAACTGGGGGTCTAATATTTTATTTTTACTAATGAACCGGCAAAACAAACAAAAAAATACACAAATATTACTGATAACTCTCACCTTTTTTGAAAGATTACTGTCATTCCTTTGAACAAAGCTCAATCATTGATTTCCAAGAACTGAAGTTTCATGATCAAGAACGAGAACATGCTTTCCCTTATTGCGTTCGGTCAGCTTGTATCCAACAAGGCGTTGAGGGCTTTTTAAAATTAACTAGCTTGATTCTAATGAATTGAAGCGATAAGCTCTTTTAACCAACCAAATCCCATGAATGAAGACACAATCTGAAACGTAATTGTCGTCTTCCGGGTGGCACTTTTTTTCCAGCTGGTTTTTATTATTCTTTTTATTGCTAGTTCTTTAACCTTCGGATAATAAACCCAACTGATTAACTTATTGCCAAGAAATGGTTACATATCGAATAAACTTGGCAAAGGTCAAAAACCTCAGAGATATTCCAAATTGCTGCCGTGCAAAAAGAATTGATATAGAAATCTTTATTCACATGCACTTATTCTTTTCCGACTTATTATCAGAGCTAAACAGTTTCCTTTTATTAGAGGTACTCGATCTCGACAACCGCAATGAGCTGTTCATGATCAAAGAAAGTAACTTCAATAAAATGAATTTAAACAAATATAAGTTTCTTCTTGTAGAAACTAGATAGGACTGAGCTTTAGGCCGTGAACAGGTACCGGTTCACCTTCTACAGAAAGAGCTCAAGGTTGGTTTGAGGCTCGTTCGATAGGTTAGATTTTGCGTTTAATGATTTTTTGTAATTCATAGATTTTCTCTAGTGTTTTTAATGGTTCCAGCAATTGTTCGACTCAGTTGTAATTTCATCTGGTTTTTTCTGTGAACTACGAAGTTAAAACATGGTAACCAATTGCTCATTCCACCTGTTTGCGGTAAATATTTTGACTATACAACCTGTTGATCTATCAATGAATTCCTCGTATCTTCTTTCAAAATGACGTCATATCTGTCACACCTTCCAAAACATCGATAGCCGCAATGAACGAGGGGAGGTCGCCACCAACACACTTAATGTGAAGAAAAGTAAACGGATCTCTTCTTCACAATTTCGCTTATCACATCTTAAGTATTCCATCAAGACTCTCTCGTCATTGCAGTGTTGCTCTGGAATGCTTGATCAGTTTCTACGCTCTACCAGCTAGTCTAAAGCTTCTGAAGCGTTAAACGACCTGAGGAACCAAAAGTGAAGTTATAAATAATGCAACGTTTTTGGATGTTTAAGGACCTGACGTTGAAAGACGCGAAACACTAGTCGCAGACATCTTTGCTAAGGTAAGGTTTTAAGACTTCCCCTCTTTTGGAGTTCCCCCATTCAAGAATCTTGTTGCTTTATAGAATCCTTTGGCGATTCGTTCACAATGACTTAATGCCTTGATCCCCAATGATTCTATTTGTAAATTCTGGTTAAACAAAATCAAAATATTTTGATTTTACGATCATTGATCTTGATCTACCAATAAGTAAACATTTTATTTCCAAAATATGTTCACAGTCCTAGTTAATAAAAACAACGAATTGTTTTCAAAACCTCAACATTCATTGTAGATTATACTTAGTATTATCATTGCGCCTGTTAGTTTTATTTTAATTTTGTTGTTCAAGACGTTTTACATCAAGGAACAACACGGGTGATGTAAAAAATTCTTGGATTGCCACTAATCGGTGGATTGACGGCCAAACCTTATCGTTATTTGTGATTTAATTTAAGAAATAGTGAATTTATCAGTAGACTATAAGTGAAATTGCAAGAATCTTTGCCAAAGCAGTTTCCCTTCTCTTGTTTGAGATTGTCGTGTTAAATAATGCATGAATTACGGTGAATTCCAAAACTAACGATTTCTGAAAAGTAGCTAATTTTCGTTAAAACCATGGAAAAGTTGCTTGTTAACTTCGTTCTTTATGCCTTTAGTTTTGTTATCTGCTAATTAAGCAAGATCTGAATTGAAACTAGTCCCTAAATTCTAGAAGGCGTTGATTGCCTTTCGCCTATTTCATTTGCAGTAAACAGTTAAGTTATTGCATGAAATAAGAAAGAACTCTTTTTCGAGTGTATAAATGATAAATGTTATTTAGTTGCTCTCAAATGTGATTCTTTCAGGGCTTTCTTCGACAATGGATTGTGATCCACTGATGAAATTGGATACCGATCGTATTTTGAAAATTTTGTCAGGCAATCAAGCCTAATATGCTGCTATATGTCTTTTCTTTTAGATGCAGGGTTTACTATTGGTGTTGGGTTCTCTTATTTATATCTCATCGATCGCATCGGCGTCGTCACTCGGTAAGCTTCTTGGCTTGAGTCTTTTGGTTTTAGAGTTAGGTCATCGCTTTATCATTTATTAACTACAATTACCAGAGGACCTGAATTAGTTTATTTGTTGTAGAGTTCGAGATTTTTAATCTTAAAACAACCCAACGGGCGTAAAATTCCCTGTTCTAAAATTAAATCGTCATCTCCCAAACTCAACTTTTAAACAATTTATAAAGTGCTCGATCTCACGTCTAACGTGCGCTTTTAGATTAATTGTAGATCATGCCAGATTCCACGTTGTGAAGTTCACTTTCTTTTCAAGTGGAGACTATTCAGACTATGTCAAAGTTATAATTATTAACTCGCTTTCTTGTTTACCTAGAACAACTACGGCACTATAAAAGAAGTCCGAATCCATGTCCGCCAGGCTGCCCAGGCCACTGTGCTCCATCATGCCAAGTAACATGTTGTTCTCCAGCTCCACCTCCTCCACCCCCGCCACCACCACCACCACCCCCACCGCCACCTCCTCCACCTCCTGGTCCCCCAGGTATTGATGGGCCAATGGGACCACAAGGACCTCCGGGACCCGATGGACCAAAAGGACCATCCGGTGCCATCGGTCTTCCCGGAGCACCGGGGCTTCCGGGTCTTCCTGGAGCACCATCTGGTACGTTCATTGTAATCTTGTGTGTTTCCTAGATGAAGCTGGCGTGAAGGTTTTTTATTCAACGATTTGTCGATGAAAATGATAATCTTAGCATGCTTAGGTCTGTCAAGGTTTGCAAGTTTTTCCATTGTTAATATGAATCATCAAATGTTCTCTTGCCCCTCTGATAAACTTTAGCATCAACTATATGCTTAGAAATACAGGCACTCTGACTCTACTCCGCATTAAAAAAAAACATGGGCAATAACAATCTCCGTAGCCTTAATGATAATTCGTAAATAACTTTTTTTGCGAAAAAACAAAAATTGGGGAAAGTAGACATACTCATATAATTGTCATTTTGCAGTTGATTGAAGCAATTTTTTTCCTTCACGTTTATCAAACCATAGGTCCACCAGGACGTGATGGTCCCATGGGACCCCCTGGACCCCCCGGAAACCAAGGCCCGCCTGGAGATTCTGGACCACCCGGTAAGTACATGATCGTGCAATTTTGTCTCATTCTTTATTCGTCACTGACGATTTACAAATTTCCTAAGCAGAATTTTACCACGCAGGATCAAACGATCAGCTTGTAAACAGATGTCAATCTGGTGGATTGTAAGCTGTGAAACAAATAGCAGGCTTATCTCCGTCGAATGAAACTAAAATCTTTCTCTGCTACTGTTCGTAGGCCCCCCGGGTCTCCCTGGTCCTGCAGGTCAGCCAGCTCCACCCGGCGGTCCAGCCCCTTGTCCAATGGTTTGTTCTCACACATGCATCCGATCCTGCCCACCGGTGTGTTGCCGTCGCTAAATGCCTGAATTACCGTGACAGCGGCTATATCGCCGTCGCTAACAACCTGAACACATGCCGCATGTGAGCGGTGTTACTGTTGCTTTAGTGTATTGCAGTTTAAGAATGGAGTTTTCTTTTTTTTCACTAATAAAATGATTTGCCAGAAAAAAAATTCGTGTTTGTTTATTTGTTGTCGTTTTTTCTTGTTGACTGTTTCGTTTAAGGAGGCTCGAAAAGGTTTCAACACTTAGAAGACTCTCGGTTTAGATCGAATAACGCTACAACACTGTATCACGTAACATCAATGTTATGGTACCATATGAAACACCGATTATTTCCAAAAAATATGTGATTATTATTGTGATGTAATAAGTTACCTTGGCAACGAGAAAGCCCAGCAAAAACACCCTATATTTTGGATTTATTAAAATACAATAAAAGACGTTCTCTGGATAAAGAGTTTTTTAAAAAGGAATATAAGCTTTCGGCTGTCGATCTACAGCCTTCCACGGCTAAAACAGAGTAAAAGTATGAAAAAAGGTGGCTGTTGTTTAAAAAGAATGCTATACTGATTAGAGTTATTGTCAGCATGCTTGGTAGCAGAGGTGTGCCAGGACTCTAGAGTTTTTCTAATACGAAAAGAGCATTTGTCGATAACTCGAGAATGACTGAAATCAATGCGATGCCCGAAAGACCACGCATGTTTCGCAATGTTTGGCCCATTAGCACATGTTTTAACATTCCTAACGTGTTCTTTCTTGCGGGTTTCAAAGCAGCGGCCAGTTTCACCTACATAACACCAATCACAATCGGCACAGGGTATTTTATAAACCACGTTGGGTTGGTGTTCAATAGGTGGTCTGAATTTAGGAGAAATTAATTCTTGTT
>NC_090883.1:49892684-49895184 GCF_036669925.1 Montipora capricornis | reverse complement strand
AACGGAAGAGCTTGCCAGGCTATAAACCAGTCGAATATCAACTTCGGTTGTTATTTTGAATTTGGAATGCACAAAGTTTTATGAACAGTCTGTTTTTTTTGTGCTTACTGTCACTACCTCTTTTGTTCCGAGAGTCATTACACGAGCCAGTGAAGGTCAAGCCACTTGGCGTAACTGTGCGGTTTAAATGGTACCGAACACGTTTGGCTATTAGAAGGTTCCCAGGTCCCTCGGTTCCAGTTCCTTGCTTCTCTCGAAAGTACGACTGAATCATACAAACATCCGCTTGCATGTACGCGTTACCATAGGCAATTAAAAGAACCAAGGAAAGAATGTGTACCTGAAAGATATAAAAACAAATAAATAAATGGAACCCTTTAAAAACAAGTTTGGTGCTTTTTCCATCGATATTATAAGCCGAGGTCAATTGCAGGAAATTTTACTTATCATCTTAACGATTTTGACATTGTTAAACTAATTGTTGAAAATTTTTTTTAACCAAAAAAATATATCTCCTCCATGAAGATACTCTAACATGACCGCCATTTCAGCACGACCATTGTTGAGGTCTATCACGGTCTGTAACGTCATGTAAATGCGGTTGCATATAAAGCCGCTTACCACTTAATTCAGTTGGTTGGGCATCGCCTACCATACGCGAGGTCGTGAGTTCAACTCCGGCCGGACCAGCACTCAGCCGGGTCTTTAAATAACTAAGGAGAAAGTATTGTCTTTGTAACTTCTGATACCTGCAAATGGTAGGACTTTTAAGTCTTCTTGGATGAGAACTATAAACCGTTGGCCCAGTCTCACAACCCTTGATCATCAATTCTGTGAGACGTTAAAGATCCCACACACTGATCAAAAAGGGCAGCGCACAAACTTAGTTTCGGGTGTTGTCGTCTGGCATGAATTCCTGCAGCTAGGCAGTGGTGATGTCTCAAAGAGGCTTATGCATGTTGTATGAGGCTGCGCATGCAAAAACAGCCAAGGGGACTTAAGCTTTGTAGATGAAGATATAGGTACAGATATAATTAGGTCGTAGGTCATCTGCAAATTGTAGAAAAATTTGGGGACTTTAATTAATTAAATTCACTTTTCACAAAGACAGGTGTGTGTAACACAGGCTTCCATGCTGGATCCCCTACTATTCCTCCTTCACGTTCATAATACGTGCTATGAGTCGAACGTTTTGAAATTCCTTCCTTATACTAGCGACACCGACCGGTTTTTGTCGCATGAAGAGTATAAATGCCATTGAAAAACATTGAACGGGGTATACATTTACCAAAACTATAACCTAGGTATACAAATTTCCCCCATGTTCCATGTAGGTGATCAAGGTGTCAAGCGCTCGACACCTTTCAAAAACAAACACGCATCTATAGTTTAGTGCCTTGAAGGCGCATGACTTTGCACAACCCGCAAAACTAGTTCCCCAGGAGTATTAGTGGCTCGATGGATAGAGCATCCGACCGGTGTTACGTCACGGGTCATAGGTTCGAATCCTTATTGTGACTCAGACTCAGAACACACAAAAAAACACAAAAAAAAAACCGAGTGCGCACCCATTTCACAAAACAAGGAAAGGATAGTTTACACGGCAAATATATATGGTCCGTGCTTTCTTTTTAATGGGTCCGGATCCAGTTTTTTTTTTTTTTTTTTTTTTTTTAGTGTAAATGGGCTTTCGAGTCCGTTCTTCTTTTTACACGTCAATAGCGCTGTGTAAACGTGTCTCCGCTCCAACTCAAATAAAAATCTGCAGGGTCCAGTGTAAATGTCGCTGAGCGAGAAAATTCGTTTGACACAAAGAGAAAAAGAGCAAGTGTTGTCTGTAACTTTCTCGCAATCTGATTGGTTCATTTCCCAAAATGAGCTTTCCTGCTTGGATTTTAGAATTGTGTGACACATTAACGCGAGCATGACGGGCATGACGCGAAGAGCGTTGCCTAGACTCTGATTGACAACGGCAAATTCGCCAACCAGATTACGAGATTACAAGCAATTGGGGTAAGAAGTTAATTGGGATGACGTTTCCAGCGTTAGCTCCTTGTTAGAGTCAATTGCCCAAGGGGTATAACGTTAGCTCACAAATCGTTAATTTACACTCATCCACTCTTTTGATAAAATCAATTTTTGGTGTTTCACTCCCAAACGACTCAGCACCAAAGTTCCATCATTCTTTGTTAGTATGATTACATAGGTGATTGCTTCTCAAACCAGTCTGCCACAAATTCTACAGATTTTCCCTGGAAATACGCAGTCTTCGGAGGTGTAAGCTTCGTTGTAAATATGCTTTGATTTTGCCGGGTTGCGTTGGCAGCAAACTCTGACAATGATCTTAGGAAAGTAGTTGGTCCCTCTTGAAACAACTTGATAACGTTATAACACCTTTACTACATGGCGCTAGTGGGACCTCAGCCATTATTGAAAATTGTCTGCTCTGATTGGTTGCACTTGAGGTGATGACTACGCTATAATCACCTAAGAGTTTTTT
>NC_090883.1:49880184-49890184 GCF_036669925.1 Montipora capricornis | reverse complement strand
TTCCCGACTAATACAAGCCGGAGAGTTAAGAAGCTTTGCCATGAGAATAAACAATGTCGAATTGTCAATATCCGGAACAAGAAACAAGTTGTTTACATTGCCACAATTTTTTTTCCAACGCAAAAGAAATATATACGTTCGCGGAAAGAACCAGTTTATGATCATTCGTTGCTTGCATAAGTTTCTCAGAGCATTTTCACAAACAAAAATATGTCCCTGTTTTCAGGAGAACAGCAGTAGCCCACCAGCAACAAAAAACCTCATGTCTCTTGAGGGATTCAAAGGGCGCTTTCCTTTTGTCAGAACTGGCTGGGCAGACCCATTAGTTTGCAAAGAAAATGCAACAATTTGAAGGAACACTGGCATGATAATCCCTCGCATTCTTCTGGAGGAGTATACGTCATCCTCGAAGTGTGTTAATTTGAATGCGTTGTAGAGTTAGTCCTTCGTAATGCCCGGTCTGGCCGCTCAGTTCTGTCAAATGGAAAGCGCCCTAAGCCTTTAATCGTACTAAAACTTAATTCTTTTTCGATAGCTCCCGTCCATGCAGACTAAACTCAAGTAGTCGTATTACGGGGTCTGAATGAAGTGAACGCTACTTATATATACCGCACTTGTTTTCAAAAAGCGATGCTTAGTGAAATTGCCGGCAAACTTGGCAGTGACGAGAGTGAAAGGAAAGGACAGGAACTTTATTTAAATGTCTAGTCGTTTTAGCGCTAGAGCGCGAATTGGGGACACTGTAAACTGAAATCAACAAATTAACGTAAAACAAATGTTGGTTTATGACGAAAGGGGAAAATCCGGAATGACCTTGGAGGAAAACATCCCGGTGCAGAGTAGAGAGCCAACAAACTCAATACACATACGACGCCGAGTCTGGGAATCGAACCCGGTTCACAATGGTGAGAGGCGAGTACTCTCACCAATGCGCCATCCCTGCAACCGGAAAGAAACAATCGTACTATTTACTCTAGTATGTTTCTCGGTTAGTCTCGTGTTTTGATAAAATAACTGCATTTCGTCAGCAAGCGGAAACGTACTCATTGCTTCAAACACGCGTCTTGCCAATGAATCAACATTAATTAACAAGCCTCTTAAGAGACGAAATTAACCAAGAATAGTCTCTTAGATAACCGATAGGGAATTTTGCCCTTTACAAGTTCAACGATAATTGTCTTATAAATAAGGATGAGCACTTTCAAAAACAACATCAGCATCACTTAATTAAGACTGCGGAATGCCTTTAATTTGGTTTTCCTGTTATTTAATTTTAATTTAACGTCTTTAAAGCATATGCACCAGTAAATTAGGACACGGATCTTTCTTGGTTTTGTGGTTTAATCCGTTACGCCAGAGTTGGCAGCGGCAGTTTGTGTACCTTTGACTACAAAGGCAAGGTGAAGAAATCGCAAATGCGCAATCTCGGAGACCGCATGACAGCCAATTGCAATGATCTGCAAGACAGCACTAAATTAACTAGCGTCTTCAAAAAATACCACAACTTTAATGGTTGAATTTCGCATCCAATTGCTTTATCAGAACTTGCATTTTCATTGTAAAAGAAAGCTAGATTCCTTGCATTAGCATTGTTCTCTTTCTCTGGCAGCCACGAGTCTCCTTTAACTTAGTGGCAGAGCATCCCAACTAGCAATCAAAAGACTTAAGGTTCGGCTCTTGCAGAAGAGACGGACGGATAATGTTTTCAAGTATCCTCAAGTTACCAACGAGAAAATTCATCTCATCATCTTGCTTTGGCTTGGCATGCTAATGCGGTCAAAGATAACCATCTCAGTATCCTGACAGTTCCTTTAAGGCACACAAAACCAGTGTCCTCTGCTATATTGCTGTGGGGAATTCTGGGACTGCACAGAAAAGCCTAAAGCCCGTATCAAGGCGACGTTTGGTTCGGAAACAGCCAGATGTCGCTATCCTTAATCTGACTCTTTGGAGACAAACTCGTCAGTCAGTGCTTCGGTCTTTTCCGTACCCGTATTTAGTTGTTTCAAAGTTCATTCAGCGCTGTAATGAAAGGTTCAAAGGCCGTTTATCCCAATTGAGTGTTACTTCTATGATTCTTAGAAGCCACTTTAGGTCAAGCAGTCATTATTTCGCTGGAACTTCTGCCTCGCAACCAGCCAGCTGTCGTTTGACACTTCCCGACTAAATTCCTTGTTCTCACATACTTATGCGCACTTGTAACGGTTCAGACAAGCTCTCATAAGGTCACATAAATGGAACGGATAGAAGCTCTTTGTTTAATTTTCCAATCAAAAATAGCATGTGTTTGAGACTTTGAACAAGCGTGGTTATTAGAGTTGACCAAAAAACACTGTGATAAAATATCTCTTAATATCATTTAAGAAAGTTAGTGTAGGTAATCACATGATTTCAAGTGCAATTTAGAATAAACAATAAAGACGAGCAATCCTCTCTTGGCACGAGTAACATTTTTCAAAGACAAAATATTAAAATTGCACGAGTCCGTAGGACGAGTTCGATAAAAATTAAATTCAAGTGCTTATTTATTCCAAATTGTACGAGAAAAATCATGCGATTACTTATTAATGATGTACATGGAACATTTTCGTCTTTAGTTCACTAATTTCAACCGTCTGCGCTAATTTCACTTTTACACACTTGACATGCCCTCCGCCAATCAACACGCTAAAATTTTTGCATGCATATTATATAAAAAGTTAAAAACCTACTACGTTTCAACGCTGACTAATGTCATTCGTTGCGGTCAAACTTGAGAGAAACACAGTGTAACACTAGAGTTGACACTACTCAAGTGTCAACTCTCTTTATTTTGAATCCTTAGGGGAACACTGAACAATAGAACTTGATTTTAACACTAGTGTAAACTCCCTAATGCGACCGCAACCATCATCAAGTCAAAACAAGGGCCGGTAAAATTGTATAAAATCTAGGCTGAATACTAGTTTATTAAAAAAACAGACAAAATTGTGCATCGAAAACGAAAAAAATTGTTGATAATTTCCTTTTAAACAAAGGGTTTTGCACCGATGGAATCAGAATGAGAAATTGGCCGGCTTTCTTCGAGCAAATGTTTCATTCAAGCAAATGTGTAACATGCGTTGGATACCTTGTGCCATACTTGAGTTGCGTTGAGTGTTTTTCTCTGCCCTGCTCTACGATAATCCTCCGCCTTTAAATTTGATTTAATCTCAGTAAAGTTCCCAGATGGAGTTCAGGCGCCAAATCACATTTCTGATGTGATAATCAGTATTGCAAATCTCGTATATGAAGATTATACCTGTCTTAATTAAGTGTCCTCCCTTTTCATATCGACATCATTGTTTCAGTTGCCCGGTAGACAATGAGTTCGGCGGGTTCATTCTGGCCGACTGATCCGTCTCTTCGACTTCCATAATAAATGCAACAGGCGTCTTACAACATCACCGATTCAGGACAAAACCGACAAACTTGTATAGGTCACAACAAAGATTTGATGCTTTTGAAAGTTGTTATTTAACTTTATGGATGTCATGCTTGTTAATTATTTCCATTTATTTTAATTTCCCCGGATTTTACTGTATTGTAAATATTGTGCGCTGGCCTCAGTTCCATCTTGTTAACGTTGGGAATACGGACGAATTATTGTATAACTGCACTATTTCCGACGGGTTAGGACAGAGAATGAATGATTAGTGTTATGTGCCCACGTTGTCCTTAAAAGCTTATGTTTGGGTAATTAACGTTGTTGGCCGCGGAGTACAAGAAATAAACTTACTTTATTATTCCACTATTACGCCATTTTACCAAGAGAAGAACGCGCAAAATATGAGAAGTTAATATACTGTGGTGCCCCGGTTGGAACGGTTGAGAACAGAGTAAATACGGCCGAAACGGGAATATTTCAATGAAAGAAATTGTTTTCAACACGTTACACGCCTGAGAGAAAAGATACAAAGCCCCTGCGGGGCTCGGAAAAACACTCCTCAACTCGCAAAATATCCGCGCGCATTATATGTTAAACCATCGAAGAAGATGTGTAGAATGCGTGCCAACGTGTAGCACAATTACTTTTGCTGGTTAAACTAATGAGATTCTTGTTTCGTAGCGTTGCCATTTTTGGAATTAGACGTTGTTATATAGGGAATCGCTGCTATTTCAATTCATTCGCTCTCGACACAATAAGTAAGGAAAGTTAAGCAGCTGCTACTGCTGCACCCTGTTTGACAACTTATTCAAAAATATAACAACGCGTACCTCACGATCATTCCCAAATTAACCGGGATCATAATTGACTCGACGGCGTTAAGTAATACTCAGAATCAGCAATTCACAGTTCTTCGCTTTCGTTGTACAAACCCTCCCTAATTTATAGTTGAATTTTTCACAAAGACATTCTCCATGGACGTTAAGAACATACCAATGGCATGCCGCTCGTACAGCCTGATTGTTTTTGTAACAAGTCTTTTTTCTTTGAGCAACTTGCTCATTATGTTGCCTTCGAGGCTTACGCCCGGCATTTAGTCTGACATTGTCTTTTTTATATATATCATGATCGCAACACAAACTTTTGCGAAAAAAACTTTTAGTGGTGTAAGTTTTATGCCCAAAGAAGTTGAAAAGACAATCATTTACTGTTACTTCGCTCGGCCTGTAAATTGGTAACTTCCGGATTTGTGAAAGTTGAAATATTTGTAAATAGTAACCCTGTCTACCTTATCACGTAGAGGGAAAACAATAGCACGTTTTTTCCCCCATGTAACATAAATGTTGATGCAAAAGACTTGAGAGTACGTCAATTATCTCTAGAGAGTTCAGGTCTTTTGTTCCTTTTGACTTAGTTCTCAAGCTCTACGATAGATGTCCTGTCAATTCTTTTGCTCATTAGAAAAGTGAACAACAAAAGAGACTTTCTAAAAATAAAATGTTGAAGTCAAATTAGGGTGATCACATAAGTTGGCTCCTGCAAAATTATTTAACTGCGGAATTTTTTGAAAAGTTGCCTTTCGTCAGAGCAAACCAGTGCTTTTGTGAGAGTTCGCTATGTCTGTTTCCCGTGTTCAGTCATGTTTGTTTGCGCCATGTTCTTTAATTTGGTGCCTTTGTAGTTCCGATTTTCAGGAGCTTAGTTAAGAGTATTCACGTACCTTTCGATCGAGGGAATATTCTGCTATTCCTTTCATTTTCGTGTTATAAGCTCTAAAGCTGCGTTAAAAAGACTGTACGATTAGTAAGAAACTTGCGATTTATTCCACTCGCCTAAATAAGCTCTTCCAGCTCAACCATGATATTTATGCGGTTCTCATCCAGGGATGACCCTAATCGATTACACCAAGCACCCTCTAGGCGGCATTTGGAGGGAAATTTCAAATGATCTTTAATTTTCCTATGTTGACAAGGTTAACTATTCAATTATAGACTTGTCAACTGGATTTGAACTTGACCGTAATAGATTTAAAAGAGGCTTTAGCACGCAAATTGGCTGTAGGGTCAAAAGAATAGAACACTATAAAAACAAAAGTTATAATAAGAAGGAAAAACAAGGAAAAAATAAATCATGATTACTTAACTTTCCTTTCCAAACAAGTTTCAGAGGGGCTATAATTTTTTTCAGGAAATGCGTGACACAGACCAAGAGTTCCCTCATGGTTACCTCCGTGGTATGATTAAAATTTCAAACTTTTAGGGCTTTATTTGTGCGTTCACTTGCTTATCATGTAGAAACTGTTAATCTGATCGCGTGCTGATGAAAGTCCCATTTTGTTCACGTGATTGTCATCAGTTCCGCTATTAGGTCGAAAGTACCCAAATGGAAAACCTCGCCGTTTTTGTGGGACAACAAATACGTCCTTGGTACAATTAATTTTTCATTTAAAACTGAGGAATAACGTTAGACCCATTTCTGTTTAGAGAATATTCCTGTGCTTAGAGCTCCAACAAAGTTAACCTGATCAATTCTTTGGTTCTTTTTAGCGCAAGTACCTCACACCTGTTTATATCTGAAATGGTAGTCTCGTTCAAGGTTGTACCAGTCCTGCATTTTTTTTTCGTTGTTATTGTCAGTTTGCTTCTTTTCAAGAGCCCCTTGTCAATGTTTCTTGACAAAAGGAGCTGCCTGTGAACAGCATTTCTTTAGCGGATTAAAACTCGTAGGTAATTCACAATTGATATGTCTTCATTAGAGTTCTTCAGTGTCCGAAATACGTAGGATAGGAGATCTGTACCTGCGGCAACCATATGCTTTTCCCACTCGACCTGAACTAGTGAGTCCAGAAAGTTAAAATGATTGATGAACCTAGGGACGCTTCCATTTGACAGAACTGACCGGCCAGACCGAGTATTTGGGAGGACTGACTCCACAACGCCTTCAAATTAACAAACCTCGAGGGTGATATCAACTCCTCTATAAGAATTCGAGGGATTAAGATACAAGAGGTCCTTCAAATACTTGCATGTTCTTTGCAAATTGACGGGTATGGCCGGCTAGCTCTGACAAAAAAAGGAAAGCGCCCTAGATTTATCCCTTCACTGTTACCATATAATACAGTGGGTTTAGTTCTCAACAATTTAACTGTTAATGTCGTAAAAAAGATTGCTGTTATTCATCGTGGTGAAGTACAATAATAATAAAGTATTTTCGTTCGTCTCACGATGTGGTCACTTGTGATCCACGAAATGTTAAGGCAAGAACAGGCTGCTCTCAAGATCTTGAACAGTACGTCTTTGTTCGTTTCAATGGGATGCACGCATAGACCAACACAATGTGTGGATGTGCGTGAAATGCTCTAACTACACCTTGAACCTAACGAGTGTAAATATCGTCATGATAAGCCAACTGTCTGTGTCATGACTTCCTTTCTCTGAGCACGCAATGCATGGGGTCCATTTTGCACTGGGCACGCGATGTTTTGAAAAAACACGAAAGACTTTGATGTCAAGACTCTTTTGTGGGGGATTATGAAAATCCCATTTTATTTACAATTTTCATGCTCTAAATTGAAGGAAGAAACAGAGGGAGAGTTGCATTTACTGCTTCACAAATGTCTCACGAATTGATCTTTGCCAGACCACAGTACTCATAAGCGGTAGAGGCAAAAAAAGAAACAAATCGAATTAAATGAACCACGAGTCATTCTTTGGCTACTTGCCATGTTGTTTGACCGTTGAGTTATTTTGGAGACTATCGCATGTAACACACCAATGTAGCCGAAGTATAGTCTCAATAGCTTTATCCTGAACATTGATTGTTTGAAACCGATAAATAGAGTGGTTAATCGGTCTTTCCACAGATTTTCGGACTAATTTAGCGTGCGTTCGATTGACCGTATTCCGGAATAGGAATACATGGAATATAAGTTAGAAATCCTTCGCTTTTGCGAAGATTCACATTAAAATTGTCAAACACCTTCTAAAATGCTATTTTAAACATTTTTATTATCCTTGCTGCTTCGAAACGCACCAAACGTACCGTTTTAATCATCACTCCACATATTCTTATTCCGAAATAGGGTCAATCGAACGCGCCCTGAAATGTAGCAAACAATCTTGTTTAGGGAACTTGACCACACGACTTGATGTGCAGTTTCCAGTCATTAAGATAATCTGCAAGCAACATTTGCTCTTACAAATGTATTCAGTGTAGAATCTAAAGTTCACCGACAGTTTTTCTTCCTTTTAATTCTAAAGTAGGAGATGGCTAATTTGAAAGCATGGACATCTTTGGCTACTGCTGTCTCTTTAAGTACAAGAATTTAATTGAGTAAAGGTGTGGTACTCGTTTTTCAAATGTAACACTATCCAGTCATACACTCCTTAGAAATAGTGCGAGGGTGGTTTTTAATCAATTAGGGAATGTTGCAAAACGAAACCTGAAGTTTATCGTCCTGGTTTATTATGGAAGAATGAAAGAATATTTTTGGATATCGTCTTAATATGGCAGCTTGCTTTTCCTACGTTAATTAAGATCCTGATCCAACTGTTGGTCTCGCTATCCGGTTTTTAGCCTTTTCACTTGCAAATCTACTTACAATGTAACATTTTTCGAATTTCTTGGACATACCGGACCCCATGGCCACATCCCAAAGACTAAAATGTTTCTTCTTATCCAGATCGGCCGGTAAACAACATTTTATTGGCCAACTCTGAAAGGTAAATATATGCTGACGATATCACCATTTGCACTCAGCAGACAATAAAATATTCAAGAGTGGATGAAGTAAATAAGATGAAACACGACAAATACTGATACATGATAAACAATCAAACCTCCAAAAACCAGTTACTTGTCGATGTGAAATCATTGCTAGAAAGCGAAATAACCTAAGTAAGCGGTCAACTGTATATACTGAGAGTTTGCAAGTATATCTCGGCAGGTTATGATTCCCTCATCTTATCTTTATTTACTTATAGGGCATCGAGTTGTACTAAGGGATCGCGATGGAGGTATCTCCCTGCCAGAAGTACCTGACAACTGAGATTGATTTAAGCTGATTCATTGTGAAAATAGGTTCATATCCACATGGATATTCCACTCAAGCTAATTTTATTTTTCGACTCTAATTGAAGATAAAGAAGATAAAGAATTAAAAAAGGACTGAAAAATAATAAAATTGGTTAAGAACAGATGCCTTTGAAACTTTATAATGGTTCACGTTATCTTGTTTATCTTGTAATTGCAGTATTACCTATTTTTTTCTCTTTTTATCGTGACGTGTAAAGCTTCACAGTCCAGTTTCAAAAGAATATTAATTGAATTGATTTGAAGAAAGTGACATAGATACGTGTTAAATAACGATATCGAACAACTGAACTAACACTGCTGCATGTGTTATAGACATAGTCATTTTTTGTCTTTCACATGACCTGATCGGTTCACCTATATATTGAATTCCAAGTGATAATGAACTGACCTCGTTAGCTGTGTGATTGACTCGGTTCCACCTTGCAATATCAACTGAGAAACCTCTGTTTATAATAAATTCCTCAAAATTATGATTCTCTGATCCCACTCACTGTAAAATGAATGGAGGTGGGCATAGATATAACGAATCTTCGATCACGATTATACGAAACAAATTTAAGCATTGGCTCAATTACCCCTCAGCCATTTCCCTAAATGGCCCACTTGACCGCCATGCTCCAGCTGTTATCCTACATGCTTTTGTCTCGTGTCGTTTATAGATAAAACTGTGCAGAGGTGAAGAAATTATGGCGCCCTTGCAAGTGGCGACAAAATGCAAAAAAGCGGCATGCGATGTAATACCAGGACCAGCTTCAGGGTTTGAATCGAATGTGAATGATACCATTTTCGATGCCAAGTTAATCAGTTTTCTTTGTGGTGACAATAAACCCTTTCTTATATTTGCGTGCTGATCAAATCAACTTGGGTTATATATATATATATATATATAATCCACGAGGCAGTTCGATAAATTAGAGAGCGAAATTCTTGCACCTCCGTCCGAATATTTGGCAGCTTTTCCATTCTCGTGCCTCTTATATCTATTTGAATCCATTTAATTCTGTAATCGGATTTCTTTATTTCTTGGTTCATCTTGGGTTAAGCCTGCTCGGAATCTCTAAAACTGAATCAGTGCAGCTCATTGTGGTAACTTTTCATTAAAACGTCAGTAGACAGTTTGTATATGTAATCGCATGCGCCCAAGGGAAAATAAGGACTAATTCATCACTCGCGTATTGTCAAGGCTTTTTTAAAACTGCCTGAAGCGACCATTGAAATTAGAAAGCTTTCAAAATACATATTAATTTCACAAGAGCATTGCGGTTACATGAGTTTATCACATAAAGGCAAAATTATTGAGTGAAGCCAGTTCAATGCTGCAACAAATAATAATCAATTCAACTCACCAATCGGTTCAACGAACTCTTTGGTCCCAAAATTACAGCAAACACGCTTTTATTTGGGTTAAAGTTCAATTCGATAAATTGTTGCTGTCAACAGGAATAGCGCTTAAAACATATTTTATATGTGGATAAAGATGTCTTTGTAACCTCGCTTGCT
>NC_090883.1:49857684-49865184 GCF_036669925.1 Montipora capricornis | reverse complement strand
TCCAGTTCTTGTTCTCTACGTTCGCTGTTGTGCAAATTAGCTTAATGTTCCTGATGAACCTTTCACATATTCCATTGACCTCAGGCCATAATGGCCTAATCTCTCTGAGCTGTATTCCCATGTACTGTACAAATATTGAAAATGACCCTGAGTTAAATGGAGGACCATTGTCTGTTCGAATCTTAGCAGGTATCTGGTGTCAATATATTACATTTTATAAAATACGAGATAAAAATAGTCTCTTTGCGCTAGAGAAGCCATCTGATTGGTCGTACGATTTTTTTCAATAGTGAAAAACGACGTATCGACGCTCTGATTGGCTATATCGTTATTTTCACTAGTGAAAATTCGTCGTATCAGCCTTTTGATTGGCTAGTATGATGTTGAACTTTGGCGCGGGTGGCCTGTGCACCGACAGCGGCAGTAAAATTCGTGAACATGACAGCCGACTGGTGTGTGGTTTTCAAAGTTTTTGATCTTTTATTGCTTAGACTCTGGAGTAGTCATCAATTACGACTAGTAAGTGTTGACCAGATGGTACAGGGCCAAAAAGATCTGCTGAGATTCCAATCCATGGACCTTTAGGGAGTCTTGACATCTGTAATGGCTTTCTGGTTGACTGTTTTGTGACCGCTTGACAGGCTAAACAGCTGTTAATTAATCATGTCCTTAGTGAGTGTATCAATGAAGGGGAACCATACTTTCCCTCTGATCATTGCTTTTGTCTTGGCCATTCCCTGGTGACCTTCATGAACGATGTTTACTGATCTGTGCTGTAGAGACTCCGGTATGACTATTTTTGGGCCTCTTAAAACAAGGTTGCCTTCTGCATTAACGCTCAGCTCATCTTTCACAGTCTGAAATGATTTGAAAGCCTTGTTGTTCAACCTTAAGTCTCGTGTGTTCTTGTGATATCATCTGCTGTTTCTTATGCTTTCAATGACTCTCTGTAAGGTGTACTCATGCAATGTTTCTCTCTTAACTTGTTCAAGATTGATTGCAACAGGTGTTGCGTTTTGTGAGATGAAATTGATGTATTCTTCTGCAATATTCAGTTCCCGACTATTGGTTTGAGTTTGCTTCCTCGGTTGCCTGGAAGGGTAATTTGCTAGGCTGTCTGAGCCAGGTGCATACACTATGTTGGGCTAATATGGCTGTAATCTGAGGGACCATCTCCCTATCCTGGGCGTTGGCCTTGACAGAGGATTGCTGAAGATGGATGTTAGAGGCTTGTGGTCTGTATACACTTTTACTGGCTTGCCATAGCAATATAAATGATAGTGTTCACACCCCCATACAACGGCCATTGCCTCCCGCTCTGTTTGCGAGTATCTTTGCTCTACCTTGGTGAGGTACCTTCTCCCATAGGCTATGACGTGAGAGTCACCATTGTCGTTTTTCCGTGTGAGGATTGATCCCGATCCAACTGGGCTCGCATCAACTATGATTTCTGTGGATTTCTACATGTCAAAGTAGGCCAATGCTGTCGCTGACTGCAGTTTTTCCTTCAAAGTCTCAAAAGACTTCTGGTGCGTTGGTGTCCAGTTCTATGAGCTATTCTTGAATAAATCTTGTGGTGTAACCAGTCATGCCAAGGATGCTCCGTAATTCTTTGGTGTTCGTAGGTGGTGCCAGGGTTTGAATAGCTTCGACCTTCTTTGGGTCAGGTTTCATGCCCGCATCACTGAAGATGAAGTCAAAGAACTCCAGGGACGACTTGTTAAATTCACATTTCTTCGCATTGAGAGTTATATTGTTGTCAGAAACGTTTTGCAGGACTTGTTCGAGGGTTTTATTATGGTCTCCTTGAGTTTTACCAAAGACTATTATGTCGTCTGAGATGTTGATTGCTCCTGGGTTGTCGGCAAGTAGTTGCGAGATTGCATGTTGGAACATTTCCGCTGCTGCGTTGAAACTCAAGTGCTTGTACCGAAACAGTCCAGTGTGAGTTGAAAATGTTGTGATATATCGACTTTCTGGTGCCAGTGTTAAACAAGCGTTGAAAATACTGAACGTCCATGAATCTGCCCGATGATGTCATCTACTGTTGGGGTAATTTGTCTTTGTCTCTCAACAACAGTGTTTGCAGCCCGCGTGTCAACACACATTCGGATCTTGTCAGGTGCCTTGGGCTTGGGTGTTACAACTATTGGGTTTACCCATGGCGTCGGGCCATACACTTTCTCAATCACATCATCTTCAAGTAATTGCTCTATTTCATTCTGAACCTTTGCGCTCAGGTGAAATGGGATTCTGCAATGTGGCTGTGCAATTGACTAAGTTACACTTGAATTAATATGCAGTTTGGCCTCATAGACCTTGAACTGTCCTATCCTTTCTTCGAAGATTTCAGGATGCCTGTTGATGATCTCGTCTGTGTTTTCACTGCCTGCCGTAGGTAGGTGGTTCACATTGCCGATACTATAAGTTCCAAGTCCACACATGAGCTAAATGAAAGGAGGTTTCCCGGATTTCCCGTCGTGCACGTGACAGAAAATGTTGTGATGATGTCTCGGCCCTTAGACTCGGCATGTGCTTTGAATTTTCCTAAGGCTTATCTGAGTTGTACGTCAGTATCTCTTGTGCCGTGCTGGACAACTTAAACTCCATGCCTTTTGTCTTGATGTAGTTTTCGTTGATTTTCTAGTAGGTGCTCTGATCAATTATTTTGCAGGTTGATCTAGTATCCGCTGTTACGGTAACAGGACTCAGTTCCAGCCATAGGCGTACAAGGGGGGAGGGCATTCCCCCCCCCCCCCCCAAGTCTCGGAAATTTTCGGGCAAAACGCTCAAGATTCGGGCAATAAAGAAACGATAAGAGATGGAATTAAAAAATATATAAATATGGCAAAAATATAAAAAAGAGCACTTGAAAGTATAAAAATATAACTTGTGTAACTTAAAAGATATTTAAGTCCTTGTTTTGAAATAAGTCCTTGCCGTTGATCTTAAAACGTTTGAATTGCTCGGCTGCTGATCTGTTGATCGCTGGCATTTGCTGCAGTTCGCGCCAAATAGAGTCATAGCAGACGATATTGACAAAATAATTGACACTTTTGGACAACGTCATGGAAGAAATACAGGGGCACCCAACGACCAATTTGTTGTAAAATGTATTATTATACCCCAGCAGAAACCCATAAGGGATGAAACGTGTAACGCGCGTTCACAGCTTCCGAATATTCATTGCGAACTGATTGGTTGAATGTTTCAGTGCAAAGTATCATATTTGGAAACCCCTCGCTCTTGTTGTTCCAAATATGGTACTTAGCAAATTGAATATTCAGAAGCTTGTTTCCCAGCACACAAGGGGCCGTTACACGTTTCAACCCTTATGGGTTTCTGACCCCAGTTAATGAAAATAAATGTTATTAAGGCATTTTCAGGTGTTTTTCAGTGTTGCTGGGAAAACATTATCTGTTCCTTTTTCTCAGCAGGACACACAAGAAATTTTCCAGCCAGCTAGATAAAATTGGTTGGTTTCCCAGCCAGCTGATCAAATTTATTTCCCAGCCAGAAATTCCGCGCGCTTTCAAATCCCTCGATCCGAAACGACCGAACAAAAGCGACAAAACTGGGACAAAACAGGTTTTTTCCGCATGCGCAATCACTCTGACCAGCCGTCGTATGTTTGTGACTACTCTCTGGGAGAGGGAAGGGGTTCTTTTTTTTTTTTTTAAGTCTTCCTCAGTCTTCAGAGTTTCTACAGCCAGCTCGGGTTGAAATGCTAGAAAAAGTCAGTAATTCCCAGGCAAAACCCCTCTCAATAACAAAATTTCCCAGCCAGCTCATCGAAACACCTGTATTTTTGCCAGCCAGCAAGATTCCGCTGGGGAACAGATAATGTGAGGAACAGATTCGCTGGGTGCCCCTGGAAATAGCTACTTTTTTAAATAAGCTTTTGCTAGTTTAAATAATAGATGGAGTAGCCCTGAATACAGAGTATGTGAGGTTCTAAGGTTTTATTAGTTACTAGGTCGAGTAGACCTACATAGATTATGTGAGGTTCTAAAAACTCTATGTTTCGAATACGTACAGTTTTATGACTTTTAAGGATTGTAAACGAATGTTTCTTTCGTACATTTTGAGGGAGTAAAAGACGGATTTCAACAATCAAGCATTCGGGCACTGTGTAAATTTTTCGGGCAAAAAGGACACCGCCCCAGGTCGGATCGTGCATGAAAAGCTAAAGTTATTTAAATGGACTATTTCATTCCATGCGCATGCGTGGAGCAATGAAAGGCGCTTTGAAAAACTCAGGCCAACTTTTTCAAATTCTGTCGAAGACTCAGTCAGCCTGTTTCTATTGCTTTCTATTGCGTCCATCTCTTGACGAGTAGCCACATTTCTTTTCAAGAATCAATCTCTTGTATTTAAATGAGCTTTCTGTTGCGATATTTTTGTTTGTTTTAGTTGCTGGGTCACTATTTTCGTTATTTATAATGTCAACCATGCAAAGGGCTGGTAGCGGACGAAAGAGCATATACGACAGCAGCGCGACAAAAATTGAGGAAAGTTTGGGATCGAGGACATAAAAGGATTTGGCTCGATGCTATTATTTATTCCTCCTAGGGCTGGGCAAAATTAAATTTTGGTTTCAATGCGGACTCAAAGTTTGCAATCCATCTACTACTACCATCTACAATCAGTTGAGAGCTCGTTGTACACGTGCCAGCTATTTGATAGGCGTTCCTCCTCTTACTTCATAATATTAGATAGATTTAGCCAAGCCAGGAGCCCATCAAGGGGAGCCTCTATCTCCACTAATTCCTTGAGTCAACCTTTTCCTGAGTAGATTTATTTTAAGAACGGCTTTTTCCCGCGAAAAGTATCATATTTCTGTCGAGTAAACAGCGAAAAGCGGAAAAATCATTTAAAAAATCATTAAATCATTAGCGATTTCTCAGCCTGATCGTGTGGGTAAAACAATCATATCATATATCATATATCTTTATTTATCCTCGGATTTTTAGAGTAGCTTGGTGTAGCTAATATCTCCGAGCATTTACCCTCCCAACCATGATACACCACAGAAGACAGACCACAACACCGGGAACTACATGCCCTACTCTTTACGACAAGTGTGCGGGTTCTTTTACGTCTCACAGGATTATGAACATTGAAGGGTTGTGAGACGGGACCTCCGGCTTATCGTCCTTATCCGAGAAGACTAGACTAACCATTTGCAGATTTAATTACAAAGGCAGCACTTTCTCCTCAGTTTTTTTTAAAGACCCTGAGTGTTGGTCCGGCCGGAGTTGAACTCACGACCTCCCGCGTGACAGCCCGGTGCTCAACCAACTGAGCCACCGGTGCGCGGTAAATGACTGTCATAGCTCTGTTTTTATCGGCTCTTCGAACTGAGGGCGTGTGAAACTTCCCCTGGGAGGCGTTCTAATAATAGATCTACTAGGGAAAGGGTTGACTCCAAGGCCAAGTACGGGAGATAGAGGCTCCCCTTGATGGGCTCCTGGCCAAGCTTAAAACCGGAGCTCCCTAGCCTGTGTGGCCGGCGTAATCGGGGAAGGGGAAGGGGAGCGAGGGGGATTGGGGAGAGGGGAGAGGGAACGCCTGCCACAAGAACCCCATTCGCTTCATTTCTGGCCAACGATTTTCAGTTAATCCAATTATCTTATCCGTCAAGAACTGTCAATTTATCCACCAATGAAAATCAGGCGCGCGTTTTTCTGCATGACTGATTTCACGCGGGAATGTGCCACATGCAGACAAAACAAAACTCCCCTGAATTCCTTTGTGAAGCGGCCAGGAAAATGGTTAGAAACCTTTGATAAATGTGATGTCGGTGACGCCAACAAAAATTTGTAAGCGAGGCCAAGGAAGGTAATCAAAACAAGAATTGTAGATTCTGTGGGACAAACTTTGAGGTTGAATTTTTATAAAATACAAACAGAGAGCTTTGAAAAAATGTGAAAGTTTACCCCTTTACATTAACGACGGACAGAATTTTCGGAAAGCGTGAAGTTTTTTGTCACTTTGTTTGCACGACAGGAAATCGTCAATTGTACACTCCTTTCTTGAAATCTGTAAGTCTCTTTGTTAACTCGAACACGTTTCAAATTGATATCACTTTAATCTAGAAACTCAAGCGTTTTCAATAATGTATTCCGTTGATTTCTATGTCCAAAAAAATAAATTGACTAACGCAAAGTGCTTTGTAAAGAGCATGAAACCCCCGCTGTCTTACGCGTGGAATTTGCCCCTTACCATTAACTGTGTGTTGTTCCTTTTTAAACGAAAAGAAATATCACAGTTTACTGTTTACTAAGTTACCAAATACACCCACAAAGCTTTATAATAGTCTGAAAGATCATGGTTGACTTTTATTTGAAGCGCGCATAAAAAAATTGTCAGAGCGTGGCTGTATCTGTAACTTCATCTGTACGACAATAAGCAGTCAATTGTTTACTCCTTTCCAAAAATTTTTAACAGTGTCTGTTATGTCGCAAGGTTTTGAATTTGGTATCACTGAAAACTAGAAACTTAAGCGCTTTAAATGATGTCTCCTTTAGCTATGTATATAAGAAACTAAAATTTCTGTAAAGGTAAGGAACCCGTGAACGACATGACATGTGACACATTCGTAACACTGTCAGCTACCTCTGGCCCAATTGCCCTATGTCAAATTTTTTGTAGGGCAAGAAATATTTGCTAAGAACTTTCTAAATCGTTATAAACTACAGAAATGCAGCTTTTAATGGACATCAAACACGCTCATAAAACTTTGAAGGAGTCGCGATTAATCAGTTTTGAAAGCATTATAGACTTCGTAACGTAATTCGCACTATCACACCGCTAAATGTCTTCTCCTTTCAAAAATTATTTGACAGCTTTTCTTTCGTCCAATTTCAGTGCCATTGGTATCAAGGGAAACTACAAAGCCTAGCGTTTTCATTGATATACCAATTAGCAGTATATTGTAAGTTTTGTAAGAGACTTTATTTGATAAACATGATGATGAATTTTTGAAAGCGTCACACCCTTTGTAACAAAATTCGCTCTAC
Organism: Montipora capricornis; assembly: GCF_036669925.1. Lineage (NCBI taxonomy): Eukaryota > Metazoa > Cnidaria > Anthozoa > Scleractinia > Acroporidae > Montipora > Montipora capricornis. The sequence goes on along the minus strand of NC_090883.1, from coordinate 49,858,162 downwards.
CACGCCGCAAAATGTCTCCTCCTTTCAAAAATTATTTCACAGCTTTTCTTTCGTTCAATTCCATTGAAATTGGTATCATCAGAAACTAGAAAGGCAAACGTTTTCAATGATATTTCATTTAACTGCATATTGTAAGATTTCAAAGAGACTCAATCTGACAAACATGATGAAGAATTTTTGAAAGCGGCACAGCCTTTGTAACAGAATTTGCACTACCCCGCCGTTAAAAGTCTCCTCCTTTCAAAATTATTTCAAAGCTTTTCTTTCGTTCAATTCCATCGAAATTGGTATCATCAGAAACTAGAAAGCCAAGCGTTTTCAATGATATTTCATTTACTGCATATGGTAAGTTTTGTAAGAGAGTCGATCAAATAAACATCATGATAACTGCTTTATTTTATACCGGATACCCTGATTTCAAGCTGTCAAGCTTTCTTGCTCTTGTTTCAATCGAAATTCGCTTCCCGAAACCAAGTTC
>NC_090883.1:49785184-49850184 GCF_036669925.1 Montipora capricornis | reverse complement strand
TTCGCGGACATTTCTTGGTTATTCCAGCACGTGACACTTCCACTTCTGTTGCTACTACTGCCTCTACTACTACTACTACTACTACTACTACTACTACTACTACTACTACTACTACTACTACTACTACTACTACTACTACTACTACTACTACTACTACTACTACTACTACTACTACCAGTAATACCGCTAGAATAATAATACTAACAACAACAATAATACTTTTAGAAAAGGAATGTTTTATTAACACGTCAAAAGCAGACACAAACTTTAAGTCAATGATTGCTGGAATAATAATTTACATGCAGGCATTGGTAATAAATTTGTACGTTACGAAAATAAAATTCAGTCGGAAAAGTTAAGGAAACATTTTCTGTCAGAAAAAGAAAGGTCCGAGTCATCGTTTTATTTAAAAAAATATTAATTAGGTGGACGGCTAATATACAACTGGTCAAGAAAACCTTTTTTTTTGGTCAAGAACAGTTTGCCGCGGGTTGAATGAGCCGAGTAATTTTCTGATGCAGAAAGATATGCTTGTGCTGGTGGTATTAATCCAGGCCTTTGACTCCTCAACCTAACAAAGTCTTCGTCTCCTACGAAATCTGACATGTGGAATAAGTTGGCTGAATCATTCCTGCAGTTGCTTCTTGACGATAATTTCTGAGAGCAAGTCAATGAAAGGATACATTTAGCAAACAATCTCACTATAAAAATAAATAATACAGAAACACAAAGAGAAGACATCCGGAAGATTGTTAACTCCTAAGAGTTGTTTGATAGAGTATCCTAACCAAACAGGAGTACATTATACACTTAATGTATGGTCCCGAGGGAAACAGTTAGTTTTGTTTTCCCGAGAGTCCTTATATTTCCCGAGACGAAGTCGAGGGAAACATCAGGACTCGAGGGAAAACAAAACTAACTAGTTTCCCGAGGGACCAGACATTAAGTGCTTTGTTATATATTCAGACTTTTCCTGCAACAATCGAAGCAAAACATCCGGAGGGGGTAGCAACTGCGGAATTGTATCCTGGTCGGGATACATTTGAATTTGATCAGGGCCACGTGACCAAGAATCAACCAATCACAGTGCTCGTTTTGTTGAGCGAAAGTCTAGGTAGATAACAATAAGTTTTTTTCCCTGAAGGGGACACTTTGTGACGTATTAGCTCAGTACCATGGATGTGATTAACCAACTGTGAGCGAAGAATAGACCGTTTTACAGTTGTTTGCTCAGTGACCTAGCCTACTTATGGCTACAAGGCTGTCGGTGACCTTGAGTGTCGAAAGTAATTAGCGAATTGCTTTGGTTTTGCATTACTTCACTCAGTGATTGTTTCAAAGTTCTCGCGCCACTTTTTCAACGAATCACAAGTGAAACCAAAATCAATCGTGGCTCGCGCGTGCACATTTTCCCGCGCTTTGTGTCCGCTACGTGTAATTACTTCGAGTTTTGGTTGATTTACTGGAATGTCCCGTCCTTTTTTATTGGCCAAAGTAATTACTTGGTTTTACGACACTCGATTGAAACTCGCTCTTAAAATGCAAAAAGGTTTGTATCAAAACAGAGTCATCGGCAGCCTCGCTTCCATTCTCAGGCCAGGTAACTTAGCTACAACTGTGAAATGGTCTATTTTGACAATGTCCATACCCAAAAGTTATGAAAGGCGAATAGCAAAGCATTTTGAGTGGACAAGTTAAGGCAGAAGGAGAGAAATTCAGTTGTCAACTGTCAACAGGGTTTTCCCAGACATCAAGTTTTGAGTTTTCCGTTGCCACATTTTGCAAACGACATCGTGAAAAGACTTGAAAAGATTTTCATCGAGCTTACCTCAAATACAATTTCGCTGTGGTTCAAAACTTTCAGAGAATATTGGCTTTCATTATGCTTTATCTCGAAGCATACGTTGTCGCCATGATGGTGCCTCATCGTCAGTACTAAAAGAAAAACAAAATTTTAATTACAAAGACAACTATTATATTTAAAGTCTATCAGAGGAAAACGAGTTTTTTCATTCAATTATATGTTGTTGATTTTTTTTCAATTTTAGGAACAAGGGAAAATGCAATAAACCAAACAGGAACGAAACAAAAATGTTAAAGACAACAGGAAGAAACTACACAAAATAAAACGAATCGGAATTCTGTCTATTAGGGACCAATGGTGGGAAAAATACGGATATACAGATTATTTTATCTAAGTCGATTCTTCTTCCCCTCAAGAAGCGCCGATTCTTTCCTTAAGCAACGAAAACAATGTCCTCCGAGCGGATTCATGAAGTTCTCGCGAACGCTATTACTGAAGATCATTGACTAGCGCTGCTCCAAATTTCCAAGACTGCGCAGATGATGTGGAAGTCCATGCTTCACGGGAAAAAAAAACATTATGCATTTATGTTTTAGTTTACTTACTAGCAAGTGGATCATTTGGATAACACCATCATTTCACCCCCGTGAAATGGAGGTCTTTAGGCATTTTCTTATTTTCTGTTTGGCTTACAAGGGATAAGCCGGAAGACGAAGCAATTATGCACCTGTCAATGTAAACCCCCACCCCACAAAGCAAAAACAAACAAGGATAATGCCCTACATACAGGGGACATATTTTTGGGTCTAATCCCTATCAAAATGAGGATAATCCCCCACATAAAGGGGACAAAAAATCTTCTTGTCTAAACCCGCAGTATTACTTTCAGAAGTGTGACTAACATTTTTCTTGTTTTTGAATACTTCAACGTTTCTTGTCAACACATTTTCACATGGAGCAAGTGCCAAATTTTCTAGCTTCATTCAGGACACACCACCTTAAAAGGAGACAAAGCAGTCCATTATGTCTTCAACTATTCCGGTAGGAATGCACACTACAAATGGCTTCAAGACTCTGACTACAGATTTCATCAATTTCATTGAAGAGATGAAGTTAGCAAAATGAACTTTCCTTGTATCAATGGACGTCGCAATGTCTATATACAAGTATACCACAAGAAGAGGGAATCACTACAGTATGCAAAGCATACGAAAACTTTCACAATAATAACCCTCCAATCTCCACAAACTATATCAAAGAAATGCTAAGACTCATAACCAAAGAAAAATTTTTCCAGTTCAACAGGAAGAACCATCTAAAAATTCACGGTACCGCTATGGGTACTAAAATGGTCGTTGCCTTTGCAAATATCTTTATGGCCGATTTTGAGACACAGATTCGCAGCAAAAGCATCATGAAGCCAATGATTTGGAAACGATACATTGACGACATTTTTTCCTTTGAGATGTCAGCAAACCGGATATAGACAAGTTCATTACACAAGCAAACTCATACCACCCTACCATCAAACACCGAAGCTACATTTCTAGACACTGTTGTATACAAAAGCAAACGCTTTCAAAATCAATCCATTATGGATATAAAACCACACTTCAAGCCGACTGAAACCTTTCAGTACACTCATTTTTCCTCCAGCCACCCACCAGGTGTCAAAAAAGGATTCATGATCAAGGGCGAAGCCCTGAAGAGTTCTACGCACTAATTCTTCAAGACCAACATTTGAAGAGAACATTTACAAATTTAAATCATGTCTCCGTGCTAGATGCTATCCAAAACGTCTGATTGAGGCACTCCTATCTGACATCAAATTCACAGAAAGGGATCAGCCCTGAAACAAAGGAATGAAATCCCTAAAGATATCTTGCTCTTGGTGACGCAGTATCACCCGGCAATGCCAAACCTTTAACATGTTTTATGAAAAAAACCAGCCTTCTCTACGGCAAATTTTCAAAGAAGTACCACTCATATCTTTTCAAAGGGGAAATCCCAAAAAGACATGCTCGTAAGAGCAAACCTTTAAAGAGGTCAAAGACCGAAAATACGGTACAAAGGTCTCAACCGTTAAGGAGTTGTGTAGGCCTGTCAATCCCTGCTACTTCCTACTGTGCATATTCTGACCCCTTTCCAACTGGGTTATTACAGATTCCTTACTCCTTCTTGCTCGGACAAGGCAACGGACTAAAATGTACTAATCCCCCACCCAACAGGGACAAGCAAAGGCTATAATGTACTAATCCCCCACCTCTCTGGGAAAGGAACGCAAAAATGAATGAATCCCTAACCTCCTCGGGCAAGGCAAAGAGTCAAAGACCCCACAAAACCCCACCCATGCCCCATGTTTCCCCGGGGTGGGGGGTGGGGGTTTACAGTGACAGGTGCATTAACAGAAATAGGGAAAGCCGGGGAGTTCCAAGCCGACCCCACCAAGAATGAGGTGAGTAGCTGACACACACCTGAATAGCCAACACATGCAAGAAGGAATTAAGAGATTTGTTTTGAAACTTGACCAAGGCTCTCAGTCAACTTTCCGTTGAATTTAGGTGTTACAGAATCAGGGGCACCCAACGAGAATATAGTTCAAAACCACTTAAACATAGCATTGTTAAACGAATTTTAGTACTTAAACGGTAGATAGAGGCATATTTTTATCCCCTAAAAATTCTTCATCTGTTCGGATTCCCTAGCTGAAAGTTTAGTGATCCGAAAATTATAGGGACCAAAACTTAACTTTTCGAAAATTTCAGCTAGAAAAAAGGCTCCCGAAAATTCTAGGTGACCTTTTTAGGGTACAAATCCGTTAAAAGTGGGCAATTATATCATGTTTTAGATGTTCGAAAATCCTAGGACAGGCAGGAAAGCGAGGAATTTTACAAAAAAATGTTCCGAAAATTCTAGATCTCAAATCGTCTTCCGAACAGATATTTTCCGAAAGTTGACGTTTCCCTTGCAGAATGAAATGTTGTCCGACGTCTTGTTCTAAATCAAAAGCCTGGATAGTTAATAATTGAGAGAGTAATTGATCTATCATAATACACTTTTAATACAAGTATTACGCTTCGAAAGCCAAGCATCTGTTCTCATCTAAATGAGAAGACTGTAAACAAACCAAAACAAATCAAAGGAAAGAAGATGAAATCAAAGTTTGTTTCCGGAAAATGGGGATAACCGGAGTAAAGGAGTAAGCCGAGAAAATCGTCTTCTTGCTTTTCAGGCAGCAGCACTAAAAATCACGGCTGCAGTTCAGCTGTTTCTTGGAATTAAAAAATATATATATTTATTTCGGGTGGATCGATTACCCCCGTCTTAAAGTGCCATGGAAATTGGAGGACTTTTTACATTTCATGAATGTGGACTTTACACCGGAAATACTTTGGTCAATATTGTTGCAAGCCAAAATAAACAATAGTAAAATCAAATTTTGGGCTACAATAATGTTTAAATAATTGCCTGATGTCAGTTTGTTTTTTAATATATATTTTTTTTATTTTGCTGAGTATAAATTCGAATTATCACGATTAGCAATAGAGTATTCATACTAGCATAGTAAGTAGAGCTTAAGTACACTTGAGCCCTACTTCAGATGTGAACGGGTTTGATTGCAGCTTAATCGGCCTACTTTGTGGCCATGGTAACCCATTTCCTTCAATTTACGAGCTTATTTATCTACTATCAAAAGCACATTACGGAAACCGACGTCAATTAAACGCGTTTGCCGCATTACTTGATTGACAACCCGATTGCATGCCGCATAACTTGATTGAGAACCCGATTACTTTGAAAGCATAGTTTGAATTCTAATATGAACGCTCATCATGGTAAGTAAACATGGACGATCTCAAGTGTACTTGAGCTCTGGCCATAAACGGAAGTTCTTTACGAGAGGGAACATAATTGCTAACATGCACTGAGTCTCCGTTTTCAATTAGTCTTTCAACATGTTATGTAGCGTCCATCCTTCTAAGCTCGTCCGATCCCTGTGAAATGGAGGTGTTTAGGCATTTTCTTATTTTCTGTTTGGCTTACAAGGGATAAGCCGGAAGACGAAGTAATTAACAGAAATAGGGAAAGGGAGTTCCAGGCCGAACCCACCAAGGATGAGGTGAGTAGCTGACACACACCTGAATAGCCAACACATGCAAGAAAGAATTAAGGGATTTGTTTTGAAACTTGACCAAGGCTCTTAGTCAATTTTCCGTTGAATTTGCATGTTAAAGAATGAAATGTTGTCACGTCTTGTTCTAAATCAAAATCCTGGATAGTTAATAATTGAGAGAGTAATTGATCTATCATAATACACTTTTAATACAAGTATTACGCTTCGAAAGCCAAGCATCTGTTCTCATCTAAAATGAGAAGACCCTGTAAACAAACCAAAATAAGTCAAAGGAAAGAAGATGAAACCAAAGTTTGTTTCCGGAAAATGGGGATAACCGGAGTAAAGGAGTAAGCCGAGAAAATCGTCTTCTTGCTTCTCAGGCAGCGGAAATTACGGCCCATTCATGATGCTGATTCTAGGAATCGATCACTAGAGACATGTAGTTATGCATTTATGTTTTAGTTTACTTACTAGCAAGTGGGTCATTTGGGTAAGATGCATTGGCTGAAGCTGTGCACCAGGTCCTCGTGTTTGATGACTTACACTTGTCAGCGTGAAGTTTAATTAGAGAACCTCCCAAAGTATCTCTTAGCCTCATAACCTGAACATAAACTTGCGGAAAAGGTACACTGGTGACTGTGCCGACTTCAGAACCAAAGAGAACAACGCAAACCTGTCCATGCATAAAAAACATAATATATAGATTTAGACAAGCCTAAAAGCGGAGCTCCTTTTTCTAACCCCAGAAAGCAATACGGTGTATATTGAAATACAGTAAAAACCTGCGTTTAAGAACCTAGCATTTTCGAGGTCAGGCTGAACAGGTTCTTATATTTTAGGGTAGGTTTTCACAATTCAGACTGATAGGGTTCTTGATAGGTTGTCGTAACGTAACCATTGGCAGTAATGTTGTACTACTAAATACATAAATGTTAAGCACAATTCAGTTTCCGCTGCAAAGGTTATACAAATAAAGGTATATCATAGAGTCTCTTGGGGAGTTACTTGTAGCGGCATCGTTTGAAGAACAAGGAACATAATAACAATGCATTCCTATGCAAATAAGTCGCCAGGTGTTCTGCAGTTCAGCTGTTTCTTGGAATTAAAAAATGTATATATTTATTTCGGGTGGATCAATTACCCCCGTCTAAAAGCGCCATGGAAATTGGAGGACTTTTTACATTTCATGAATGTCGACTAGGCACCGGAAATACTTTGGTCAATTTTGTTGCAAGCCAAATAAGCAATGGTAAAATCAAATTTAAAGACTAAAATAATGTTTAAATAATTGCCTGATGTCAGTTTGTTTTTTAATATCTTTTTTATTTTGCTGAGTATAAATTCGAATTATCACGATCAGCAATAGAGTATTAGCTGGGTTCATACTAGCATAGTAAGTAGACTTTAAGTACACTTGAGCTCTACTTCAGATGTGAACGGGTTTGATTTCAGCTTAATTAGCCTACTTTGTGGCCATGGTAATCTATTTCCTTCAAAGAAGCCTCGAACCATTCTTACGAGCTTACTTATCTATTATCAAAAACACATTACGGAAACCGACGGAAACCGTAATGCGTTTGCCGCATTACTTGACTGACAACCCGATTACTTGCCGCATAACTTGATCGAAAATCCGATTACTTTGAAAGCATAGTTTGTATCCTCTACTTAAATCCGGCATGGTTGTGCTATTATCCTCTAAACACTCACCATGTGAAATCTACTGGATTACTAGCCACTTAAAAGCAATATAGTTTTCAAATTAAATTCATTTTACATGTTTCTGTGTCAGTTAGACGTGATGGAAGCAGATAAACCATTATATACTAATTCAATTATCGCAAAGATTATCCTGGCTCTGCAAACAGATTAACTAGGACTTATTGATTGCTTAGATGAGCTCCTGGTACCTACTTAGAGCATTCGATAAATGGCCTTGTTAAAAGAGTTGTGACGATTAATCCTACGATGTTATTGTCACCTGACTTCAGTAGTTTGGCCGAAAATTATGTACTTGGAACACATCACGACAAAATATGCGAAATTACGTCAAGTTTAAGAAGAATGACTAAGAAGAAAGACAAGACAAATTAATTAAACCAAAGATCGACAAAGAGTTAAAAGATCTGGACTATACAAAAGGGTGGGTGCTCATGGAACAATGTGTGAGATCAGTAGAAATATTTTCATCGGATACGGATAGAATAAGACAAAAAATGATGTCTATCAGAATTTCAGGCTTTTTACTTGCTTCCACGCCTGTCGTTTTCACGGAACTGGGAGAAACACATCGCAGCGAGATAATAATTTAGCCTTATGCGTCATTAATAAAAGCAAAGGAAAGGAAATTTATTGAAGTGTCTAGTCTTCTTAGCGCTGGAGCACTCGTGAGAGAGGACACTGTAAACTGAAATCAACAATTAACGCAAATCAAGTCAAATGTTGGTTTTTGAGGAGAGGGGAAAACCGGAGCAGTACCCGGAGAAAAACCTCTCGGTGCAGGGGCCCGTTTCTCGAGAGTCCCGAAACTTTACGTGCCATTTTCGGGTCTCACAATTTCTTCTGTATCTCAAGAACGGAGAGGATTTAAGTCGTCAAACTTCACAAAATTGTTTCTTTTAGTTAGCCTGAAAACATGTTAAAAGATTGGCTTTCCAAAACAAGCGGTTGGCAGTTTCACAAATGGCTTCAGTTTTCGGACTCGAAAAGTTTTCGGGACTTTCGAGAAACGGGCCCTAGAGCAGAGAGCCAACAAACGTAACTTATGCATATGACGCCGAGTGGGAGGCGAGTGCTCTCACCACTGCGCCATCCCTACACCCCTAAAAAAAAATTGCCGCGAAAAGCACTGAGATTAGCGGTAATAATTTGAAGATAGAAAAATACCTTATATTGTACGTTGGATGCGGATGACAACCGAATTTCAACATAATGGTTTCTTTTTCTTTTTACTCTTGGCGCAAATGGACGAGTAATCGAGAATGGAAGATATCGATTTGGCACCCTAACGAAAAGTGGGAAGGTAACTTTCAGCCGTCACGTTGCGAACCTAACAATTTAGGTCCTAAAATTTTCTGGCTCTTGTACTTTCAGCAAATAAACGGCCCGAGTAGGTTCTTTTAGCTGATAGCCCTTGAAAAGAGGTTAAGGAACGTAGAATTACCTCTGGGCAATAAGCTGATCTAGGAACAAGAAAGTTGTGATGAATCCAATTATGAGTTCATTAAAAGAAAATCGCAGTAAACTCATATGCTACTACTATATGACGACTATTTAACTGAGGTAAATTTAGCTCAAGGAGCTCTATGTTTTAGGTTAATTAACAAATGGTCTCAACAAAAGTCGGGAAAAGCTTGGCAATTATTTTAAAAACTATGGAGCAGTATGTTCAGCCAATTAGATCAATCCATTGAATGAAACGTTTGAACCAAAAAAGAGGAAAATGCACTTTCCACTTACGAAAAAACTGAAGCAAATTTTGTCCATGACGTTGCTTGGGTCGGATCCCGCGTTAGTTTCTGGACTTTTTCGTTTTCTTTCTGAGTTCTTGAGAAGAATGAAAGTTTCCTTGAATGAATCGCCTTTTTATACCTCGTTTGTGGTCTGTCATGGTGTACTACAATGGGCGGGGTGCTGCTCGCAATTTTACACTTTTCCTCCGCAGTCGCCAAAACTGACAGTGTCTCCGAAAGAAAAAAAGGTGTATTTGTTTTACACACAAAACCAACGGTGCGCATGATAGCGATAAGATAACAGAAAACCGGCGAAATCATATTTTATCGTGGTTAGCGGTGTTATGTGCACGTTTAGCCTGAAAGTTGTTTTTCCTAAACCAAATGGCTGGTAATTCCACATTGCACTAGTCACTGAGTTCTCTTTTTGTAGCCATTACTAAAATCACAAGCAAAATTCCAGATTACTCAATCAAAACTGCTCATATTAGGAATAGATATTAAATAGTTTAAAATTAAGTCATTTTGTATCTACAATGTTAGCCTGAGCCATTGAGCATGTTCTTAAATGTGAGATAGAAATAAGAGCATGACGATTTTTGTGGTTTCATTACTAGTAGATGTATCGTGAAAACAATCTTATATAATTGAAACTAGAGAAAGTAGGAAAGAGTAAAATGCCTTCTTTTTTCTCCACGTTTGAGCTCACTGACATCGTTTGTAAGCTTTGCTCCATTTCCGTCCCGGAACTCCATCCATTTAACCCCTTGCATTAAAGTGTCTGGAAAAATATCAATTTTTACACCCACGTTTCTGACAAGGACTCCCACATGTTTTCGCTGTGATACTCTTAAGCAGAAGGTAAATCCACTTTAAGGTATACGAACGCGCCAGAACATAAAGAATTCAGAAACATGACTGTAGAGCGAAGAATGTTCGTGTTTTGCCCAAGATTTTCGTTCCAGCCTTAGCGCTATACCACTGTTTCACTTTGCCGTTGGTCGTCACCTCTATCAACTGGCCCCCAAGTGCATGCCTTTAGAGAAGCACGCGTCAAATTAACGCTCGTGTATTTGTGTGTCAACTTTAAGGCCCATGGAGTACCCTCAACCGGCAATCCAAAAACATATAACAAAAGAATCTTCTCAAAGTTAACCCCAAAGAGTGTTTTATTAACAAAGTTCAGACAATATTGTTAGAGTTGAACTTTACGAAAAGCCACAGATTAACTTGTTTAATAACTGGAAGATGAGTTTATTAAAAATATGTCACAAAAGGTGGAGCACTTCAGAGCGGAGCCATGCGTTTTTGTTGAATGGTATAATCAAGATAGTTCACGGAAAACAAATCCTGGAAAATTCCTAAAACGTAACATGTACAGTCGCGTTATCAAATTTATCCTCATCGACGGATGCCGATGTAACATCTCTTTAGGTGACCAAGGTTTGCCAGTTTCTTTGAGTTCCCCCGTGAAATGAAGGTGTTTGGGCATTTTCTTTTTTTCCATGTTTGGCTTACAAGGGTTAAGCCGGAAGACGAAGCAATTAACAGAAATAGGGAAAGGGAGTTCCACGCTGACCCCACCAAGAATGAGGTGAGTAACTGATACACACATGAACAGCCAACACATGTAAGAAGGAATGAAGGGATTTGCTTGAAACTTGACCAGCTCTTAGTAACTTTTCCGATAAATTTGCGAGTTAAAGAATGAAACGTTGTCATGTCTTGTTCTAAATCAAAAGCCTGGATAGTTAATAACTGAGAGAGTAATTGATCTATCATAATACACCCTTAATACAAGTATTAAGCTTCGAAAGCCAAGCATCTGTTCTCATCTAAATGAGAAGACTGTAAACAAACCAAAATAAGTCAAAGGAGAGAAGATGAAATCAAAGTTTGTTTTCGGAAAATGGGGATAACCGGAATAAAGGAGTAAGCCGAGAAAATCGTCTTCTTGCTTTTCAGGCAGCAGCACTAAAAATCACAGCCATTCATGATGCTGATTCTTTGGTATCGATCCCAAGAATCATGTAGTTGAACCATGTATCCTACCAAAACTTTAAATTCAATATTCATTTTCCCCTTATAAAGCTATAAGGATTCTGTAAAAGTCATCCACAAAGTGTATGGCGCATTTGGGTATTGGTGTTCCCCACCAGGGAGTTTCGGCCCGAAACTTGACCTTAATGAAAATGAGCCCGTCAAAAGAAATTAGTTTCTCAGTAACAGAGTTACCCTGCGAGCAGTGTCTCTTTCGATCTCCCTAGATAAGTCGGGAAGAGGAACTGAGTAGACTCTGCTCGCGGACTCCACATTCTTTGCTTTGCCGCTCATCCAAAGAATTGGATGAGTCAGTCCAGTTTCGACTTGTCAAACCGGTTTTCTTAATTTTTGCGAAGGATCATTTGTCACGCGTCATCAATATTTTGAAATTACAACAGCGTGGCAATTGACCTTCTGAGCGCTAGCTTTCACGTGTAGTGTCTCGTGACTATTCATGTAAACAAGCCTCGAAAGTTCGGACATTCGAGAAGATCAGACATATAACACATAGTGAGATAGCGTGGCGAGCAGATATGAATTGTTAGTTTATTTTTGCGTTGGACATGGAATTGATGCAACAAAGGCACAAGTGACTTCGATGATTAGCATTTGATGTGGGACGCGGTAGTTTTACACTCTTACTTCCGTCTTCAACAGGATTTACGGGGGTGAGTCAGGTTTTGAACATCTTCGATCACTAGGCGGACGGAAACGAAATGTATTCCTTACATTTGGTTATTACGAATACCTTCAAGTATTTAAATTGTCATATATTTGTGCACTTCGAGGTCAGTAATAAAACCGAATAAATGTGATTTGAATGTGTGTAAATCGAGCCTCCTCTGTCAGTGAGTCTTTAATTCGAATACGCTGAATCAGTCCATCATCGATCTAACAACAGCAAGCAGTCCTGTTTGCTACAATTCCAGGGTCAGCATGTCTAAGCAGATGCCTATTAAAGAAGGACTTCCACACAATGAATATCGCAAAACTTAAAAAATATTTGCAGGACCGTGGACTCTCAGTGGGCGCGTTTAGAAGTCTTCGCTGATAGAAAATTGATCGCCCCTGCAAATGAAGCAATGACGCTTTACTTTAATCACGGTAATTGCTTCTAGCGCAACTAATGCTAATCCGGCACTAATCCGGCAATGGATGCTATCAGTAGAAAGACAAAACCGACGATGCAGGCAATTTATTCATCCCAATCAAAAGTTCAAGAACTGCACTTCCGAGTCTGCCCCAATCCATTTTCCATGCAATTATCAAGATCATGAACAATTTCATCTCCTCGGCGCCATTCGGCTTGCACGATATTTCAGTTTGACCATCTAATGTACCACTCCACTGAATGTACTGAATACGACAAACAGGGACTCGCCGCTTACAAGTCCTTCGATGATTGTCGCTTATTTACTGACGGTTTAACACGTTGATTCTTTGCAAAGTGGAGTGTGTCCATGTATATGAGAGTGTAGCGAAAGTGAAGCCCTTCATGAAAAGGATTTGTTGACCGAGGAAGGAAAAACACCCTTCCAAAAATAAGTAAACCACGCATACTCATGTAAATCAGTGTCCCTTCACCCGAAGGCACTAATCGGCCAGATGAGGAGAGATATCTGAAAATGTTTACCACAAAAATGTGCCAATTACCAACTAGTAGTCCTGCTATCTTGCCTTTATTAGAAAAACTTCATTTCACTACTGTACAGAACTTGCAGACACTGGGCAAGTTGATGAAACCGCTAAATCAAATGAAAGCAAGCTTGTGAGTGGTATTAATGAATTAAGAATAAACTACAAGAGCTTCTAAGACTGATGCAAATATTTCGACGGAAGAAGTTTTGGGAGTTGTTGTCTTTCAGTGATAAAGAAATTAACTACAGTACGTTGAGAGCACCACGACAAAGCAATGGCAATGTGCGGACTGGGGGTCATAACCGTTTCAAAGAGCAAGAGAGTCTTTTTAAGAACAATTGATAGTGCTGAAAATGTCACAAAGTTTTCAAATGTCCCATAATACACTTTGTTTACCCCCCAAAATGTTGCATAAAATATTGTTTTCAAATGCTCTTGGGAATATGTTATGTCCCCAAGAGTATTTGAAAACAATAGTTTATGCAAAATTTGGGGGGCAAACAAAATGTCTCATGTGGCATTCGAAAATAGAGAATAGCATAAGCACAAACATCCCTACATAAATGTAAACAAAGAATGGAACCCTAAAATGCCAGAGAATGGGACTATTTCAGGAAGTCAGTGCTCCCAATGCATGCAAGGGGGTTGTGAGCCATACCCACCACAAAGTGGATTTGATCTCAAAGAGCTTTTTGATTACGAAGTCAAAGCCATTCCTTCGAGCAATAAAATTCTGAAATGCCAGTGTTCTAAAGATTGTCCAAACACTGCTGTAGAATATACAAGTGTTACTGGAAAAACAGAGATCGGTTTGTGGCAACACAAATGATTAAGGTTTTGCATTGAAAGCAACTTCAAAGTGTTTGTAGGCTAAAACGTTGTCAATTTGTTGTGTGGAAACAAGAAATCTTCTCTGTTGAGGTGACTGATGACCCTAGCTTCATGTCTAATGTGTGTGCCAAACTAGAGAAGATCAAGTCCTTCCCTTTCTCCTCTTTTATATATTAATACTACTACTACTACTACTACTACTACTACTACTACTACTACTACTACTACTACTAATAATAATAATAATAATAATAATAATAATAATAATAATAATAGAAGTTCAAAATAGTACTTGAAATGAATATTTCATGCTTTCATGCTAACAATGAGTACCGTAAAAATTGTGGGAAGCAACAGATGCATCACCTAATATAATGAGTTTAAACTGGTGATGAATTACGACTGGTAATTTGACAATGTTTATTAGAATGGTTCGCCAAAAATCAGTAGATAATTTCTTTTAAGGGAAATCTCCCTAACAGTACTGTAGATATGTGTCATTTCAATTAACAGAAGGTCACAATACTGTTCCAAGAAATAAAAATAAAACCTCTTCAGTTTTCCTCAACTTCAATGAAGAACTTTTTCAGTTTGCATTGGCTCAACGCTGCATTGATCCCATGGTCAATGGTATGCACGATATATAATTTATAGCTCAACAACAAGTGTAGACTACTATGCAACTAGTAGTGTATTTACTGTCCTATGAACACACAAACGAGTCACCGCGATGAGTCATGCCATTATCCGCGTTTTCCGTTTTCCGCCTCTCGATTGCTATAACTTTGGCCGGAAAATGCAAAAAAAAACTTGATCAGATCACCATTCAAGTTTCTTACCTACGATTTTGGGAATCGGGAATCGTTTTTTACGTGTAAAACGGAAACACGCCTTTTAGTCGAGAGCATTCTGCAACTC
Organism: Montipora capricornis; assembly: GCF_036669925.1. Lineage (NCBI taxonomy): Eukaryota > Metazoa > Cnidaria > Anthozoa > Scleractinia > Acroporidae > Montipora > Montipora capricornis. The sequence goes on along the minus strand of NC_090883.1, from coordinate 49,835,381 downwards.
GCAATAAACGGTGGAAATCACTACTGTCTCTGATGCAGCTAATAAGTCACTTTTATTCGGTTTTATTACGGACCTTAAAGTGAATATCATATATGACAATTTTCATACACAAAGGTTAGTTCGTATATAACATAAGGCGAGGAATGCATTTCGTTTTCGTCCGCCCAGCGATTGAAGATGGAACAACCAGACTCCCCCGCGTCAATCCTGTCGAAATACGAGTGTAAAACTATCGTGTCCTACACCAAATGCTAACCATCGAAGTGACTAGTGTCTCTGTTGCATCATTTCCAAGTCCAAAGCAAAAAGAAACTAACATTTCATATCCGCTCGCCACACCATCTCACTGTGTGTTGTATGTCCGATCTTCTCGAATGTCCGAACTTTCGAGGTTTGTTTACATGAAAATTCACGTGACACTACAAGTGAAAGCTAGCGCTCAGAAGGTCAATTCAGTAACTGCTAGAATTCTCATGACTTTTTCCTATGTGTGTCGGTTACGGAACTGACTAGTCTGAGAGAAACCTATACAGTAAAAAATGAAATGGCATTTTAAGAGTATGTACGGACTATCTTGAGTTTCTAATGAAATGATTCCTCCTTGATTGTCGTGTGTTTGCCCGAGTTGTTCGAAAATATCCCGAATGTTTGTTTTCGTTTTGTGGTTTTGTAGCTACTAGTCACGCGAGACAGACACCGAATACATTTAGATTTTTAACGCATGCTCAATACGAAATGTGGAGGCGGCGAGCAGAGTCTACTTTCCTCTTCCCGACTTATTGGAAGATCGAAAGAGACTGCTCGCAGGGCATAACAGAGTCACATCGATTCTGAATGTTCCGTTGTGTTACCAGCAGAAATCGTGGCTGTATTCTAGTGGGGAATCGCTTCTTTCAAGGATTTCAACGATTAATAAAAAAAAAAAAACGATAAAGTGAAACTTCTTCCAAGACAGATACATGATTTGGAATGGGCCATCAATATGTTTTAGCCATTTTTGCCATTGAATTGAATCATATACACTCTTGTTATATATATATATATAAGAATGTTGTTTTTCCGGCCCAGGCTGAATATTCTTATTTTTCTGCCGATTTTAGGCTGAAAATATTCTTGTATTATTCTTAAATTATAGCTAATGACATTTCCGTTTTAGAATGTATTGAGGTATCAATTACAAGTGTTTGGTATCTACAATGCTATATATAGATCTGTATCGCGTTACACGTGCTCCATCGCATCGCTATAGCTAGTGCAGGTTTTTTCGCGATTATATGGAAAAATCTCAGCTCGGTTAGGTTATCCGAGATCCCAGCATTACGATGCCGAGATCCCGGCTGACCGGGCTGAGATTTTTCCATATAATCGTGTTCACCGGGACAGCCCGTTTGGCCGGGCCAGCTATTTCTAACCACATTATTTCACTTTAGAGCAAAATGGCCCACGGAATTCAGATCATCTCAGAAGGGAGGAGGAGGGAGAGGGGTTTCGACAAGACTTTGGGGTCTCGATTTTAGGGGTTCGGCTTAGTAGCTGTGTACCATGAAAAGGAAGCAGGCCATTGCTCTCTGTTTCCATAGTGAATTTAATTGAAGAGGGGCAATTCAAGTTAAGAACATGAAGAAAAATAGTCGCTGTTGTTATGTCTGACATTTAGGGTTAGTTTGCACTAATCTTAGAAGGTAACCGTTGTAAAAATTAAAAATAGAAATAACAAGAGAAATGAAACATAAATAAGACTAGTTCAAACTTAAAATCGTCTTCAGTGAGATGGCACTTTCAAGTTATATATTGCCGCCATGGATGAATTCCTAAAGAGATCTGTTGAGGGTCACTGGATAACACCAGAACTTGCATCTCGGCTTTCTACACTGTTTAGCCGAATTCCATGCAAAACTTCATTGAATTTTTAAATTCCATGGAAATGAAATTGGTGGGACTCTTTAGATGAACATTTAATTCAGGGAAAACTTATAGACACTGGAATCTCATGCATACACCGCTTTCACGAGGTGATTTTAATTTGCTTCTTAAAGTGCCATTATGACACTTTCGTATCTAAAATATGGACGTAAACTGATCGAATTTCGCTTTTTGTATACGGAAGGGTTGAAATCATTCCACGTTGCTAAAGGTCCAAGTTACCCTTTTTCTTATATATCGACTTTGATGATCTTTGATTAGCGGCTGCAATCGGAAGGAGGGGGGGGGTGGGGCAGGGCTGGCGTAGTGTTTAGAGCACTCGCGTACTACCAATGTGGTTCCGCTCAGACTCGGCGTCATATGTGGATTGAGTTTGTTGGTTCTCTACTCTGCACCTTGAGGTTTTTCTCCGGGTACTCCGGTTTTGTGTTAATTTGTTGATTTCAGTTTAGAATGTCCCAAATTAGTGCTCCAGCGTTAGAAGGATGGACACGTAAAATTAACTTCCTTTCTTCCCCTCGTCAAGAGCTGTTGGAACACCCTCTCAAAACAAAACACTTTTTTACAGCTTATGATTTACGCATTGAACCACTAATCTTTGCTGCCTTTAGATCTAAAACTTACACTTCCGTGCCCTCATTCAAATGTTAGGCAATGGGATAGTATGGGGTGGGTTGAGGATGGTCATGGAACGCATCATCAATGAAGCAAGCTGAAAACACTTTTGCAGCTCTGAGAAAATATGACCGACAAAAGCCGTTTTGACCGGAATTAACCGAGGGAGAAATTGTTGATCCTGGATTTTTAATTGTTAATTAGCTATTGGAACAATGTAATTTAAAATGGCCGCCCCGTCGTCGAAGTAGTCTATTGTCCAGCTAGCTGCAAGTGCGAGGATCACTTCTCTCAGTTTCGTCTTTAACCCGCACTTCACAAATATATGTACATTATTTCATTGAGTCATTGAGTCCTTTCACGGGAACACATGATCCCAACAAACTGACCTGCTTGTAGAGCATTGCACCGGCATCACAGAGGGCATGGGCACGAGTCCCTTCAGAAGCCCAAATTGTCCAGATGGGAGCAAGGATCACATCTATGGCGTTGCAAGGGTGGCACAGTCGGTTAGTGCGCGGCTTTGGTGCAAGAGATCCCGAGTTCGATCCCCGGATCCCACGTCCATGTTTCGACTTCTTTACTTTCATTGTAGCCTAAGTAGCTTTAAATACCCTTAAAACGGAGCACTGATGGAAAGGGAGGGGTAAAATGAGCGCACCGTCGGCTTCCTGAGAGAATACTGTCTAGAGAGTAAAGGAACTTCCGACGTTAAATAACGTGTACCTTCACCTTTACCTTTTGTACTATAGAGACGTATAATAAGTCTGGGCGACATTGGGCAATTTAATTTAATGCGTTCTTTAGTTCATCATTTAATTCGTCCCTTATAAAGACGGGAGAGAGAAGAATTATACGTCTGGACGAACTAAATCGTTTATGCGTCTTTAAATTGCCCAAAGTCGCACAGACGTATTATACCTCTCTAGTGTAAAAACCGCCTATCTTTTGTTTAAATTCGCCCAATTGTCTCTCTGTTTTTCTTTCGGGAGCAGTAAGAACAAATTAGTGAGTACCAAAATGATGGAAAAGAAGACTCAATAGCGGAAACTTTTTTTCACATAAGCAAGCGGGTGAATAATACAGCTTTTATAAACTCAAATGGGAAAGGAACTTTATTTAAGTGTCTTGTCGTTCTAGCGCTGGAGCGCTAATTGGCGACACTGTAAACTGAAATTAACCATTAACGCAAATCAAGTCAATTGTTGGTTTTTGAGGAGAGGGGAAAACTGGAGTACCCAGAGAAAAGCCTCTTGGTGCAGAGTAGAGAAAACCAACAAACTCAACCTAGGACACATTGGTGGGAGGCGAGTGTTCTCACCACTGCGCCATCCCTGCACCCCATATGGGACATAATGCGTCCCTCAAAACTGTTTCATTTTGCAGTCTGGCTCCTCTCGAACACCACTTTCCTTTGTCTTGCCGACAAGGAAGAAAGGAAGGGAACGAGTCAAATGAGTCTGTTTATTTGTACAACGAAATGAAAAGGGCAGTGCGACATATCAGTAAATTAATCACAGTAAACCCGTTTTACCCTTCAGAGTAATATTTCATCAAACAAATGGGTTAATTCTTTTCTTTTCCAGTGAGCAATTGATACAAATCAGAAAAGAATATAATATTAATGATACAATACAACACAATGACTTTATTTTCTTTGGAACTTAAAGATAGCAAAAATTGCAAATATCTCCGAAGAATACAAGTTTACAGAGTAACATGATTAAACTACAAATAAAATAATTATTTTAATTAAAATAAAATAATCCAGCAAGGATAAACGTTAACTGATTCTAATTTAATAGCCTCTACATGTAATAGCGGATCTGAATGGTAATAATTATTTGATTAGAGTGTAATGTGAAGTGCTAGTTTTGTACCCCATATGAACCATGTGAGCGTTAGCCCTACTAATGGAAATGGGCCCACACAAGGACAGAGAAAAACTCTGACCAGGGTGGTGATAATTAGTTTGTTAATCTGTTAATTAGCTATTTCCGAAAAGATGGCCTATTGGATGCAGTTGTAATTAAATGTCTAGATTGTTGTGCCTGGGTGGTTATATAGAATGGGTGGTAAAATGCTTGTAATACTTACAAGAGAGTATGAAGGTAAGAGAAGTAATCCCTCATATTGGCCCTATTCCCATCGTAATCCCTCGTAAGTTATTTTTAGATCTCCTGCGAGATCCGGTATTACCGCGAGAGTTAATTGATAGCCAATCAGATGTCCCCATTTTCGCGAACGATGCGAATCATTGGGTGGGAATTCGTTCAGCTGGCAACATTGGTACAAATGGGGACATACAATTGGCTATCAAGTAACTCTCGTGGGAATACCGGATCTCGCAGGAGATCTAAAAATAACTTAAGAGGGATTACGATGGGAATAGGGCCAATATGAGGGATTACTTCTCTTACCTTCATACTCTCTTGATACTTATCATATGGCATATGCTTTGTTCCCGAGAATCTCATGTACGGTTAAGATTTGAGTGCATAGCCTCGAGTCTCTTTAAAGAAAATTTCCATTTCGGTTTGTAATATAAGTTAACAGCGGACACAAGGAACGAGGGCTTACTGTCTCTTGCAAAAAATGAACACTGGATTCAGTTGTAATTAATAGGCTGGGTGGTAATATAGAATGGGTGGTAGAATTCTTGTAATACTTTTATACGCGAGAATCTCGCGTGTATGTAATCTTATGTCATGTATTATTTGAGAGCACAGTTCTCTTTGAAGAAAATTCCTATTTCAATTTGCAGAGTTTGTTAAAGGTTAATAAAGTTGCGACTAAATGACAGATAATATTTTGTTCAGAGGCCAGTAATTTATGATCATTTTGAAGTGTTGTAAATTAACATTAAAAAGGATCACAGCAGTAATTATTTTCAATCAATATTTGTTGAAACTAGTTTTAAATAATGATCAAAATGTGCAAATGAATTACAATAAACTTCGTTTTGTATTACAAGCTACTGGAGTCACTGTGACTTTTTCTCGAAGAATTTTTCCAGACTGGCCAATGTTGACATTTGACTGCGTAAAATACCAGCCAACATCTGTACTGCATGTAGATCACATCCCTTAGTCTTGAAGTGATACCTTCTTGAAAGGATTAAGAGGGTGCTCCTCAAAGAATCCAAAATATTCCATACTGCACCCCAAGCATTTGGAAAAACCAATGCTAGTAATGCTTGCAAGTATCTTTCTTTCATTTAGGTAAATAACAACCCTGTTGGCTACTGTCGACTCAAAAAATACCATCGTCACGTGGTTGGAGATATATAAAAATCAAACTCAGACTTATGAGAAGGCTGTTGAATATACTTCATATCAGTTATAACAGAAACCCATAAGGGTTGTAACGTGTAACGGCCCCTTATGTGCTGGGAAACAAGCTTCTGAATATTCAATTTGCTAAGTACCATATTTGGAACAACAAGAGAGAAACATTCAACCAGTCAATTCGCAAGAACACCGTGAGGCAATACCACCAATGTTCTCGCGCGAAATTAACTGGAGCGAGGGGTTTCCAAATATGGTACTTAGCACTGAATATTCGGAGCTGTGAACGCGCGTTACACGTTTCAACCGTTATGAATTTCTGGTTATAATCAATTCTTAGTCGAGAAGGAGGTACCTTCATTTTCGTGCGAGTTTGTTTTTTCAATTACACTTTGTCAAAATTTGAACTTTGAAAAAGGTCATTTGAAATTCGGTAAAGCAATTTTTTAAGCCACCCACGTGTTGTCAGTGCTATGTGATAGATGGGTGCATTAGTTTTTACGTAACGATTTTCTGCTAAGATAAGAGTACTGACATATGCGATACACTAACGAGCCTGCCAAGCATTTTGCCTTTTCGAATAATATTCAACTATGACTAGTTTTGTGATCCGGCCACAGGTGTACGGTCGTTAAACAAAAACAGTCTAATTCAACTATCCTAGTGTTTATGATTCATTGTTCGTGATCCATGTTTGATCATGCTTCAGTAAAGCGAATCAGAGAAAAATGTTAGGGGAGGCATCATTTTTTCGTAGCATTTCAAAGAACTTTTAAAGTAAAGTCTAGCGAAGTCAAGAAATCAAACTGGCAAGATTGCATTTATCCACTAGAGAATCAAACATTCTAATCGCTGAGTCACATTGTCTCTCTCTCGAAAGACGAGGCGGCTTAAACGGCCTTTTTTTTTATATTGTATTCTCCAAGAATTTTAATAACCGAAAACTGCACTACGTCTTCAACCGTGTACTTACCAGGGGGCTTAAGTTCGTCTGACGTAAAGGCCTACTGGGTAACGTAAGGCGAAAAAGCTAATTCATTAAATACGGTGAACTTTCGCCAAAAGACCACTAATTGGTTTGCGGCTGCCTTATCATGTGAAAAACAATGAGGATAAGTGAATAGCATGACATCTACTAGTAGTGAATTTGAAAAGTAACCCGACGTCTGAATGATCTTCATACAACTGTTAAACCAGTTAACAAGACGGCCTTACCGACTTGTCTTGTTTATCATGTTTAAAAATCTTTCCTTACATTTTCCTTTTCATAACGTATTTATTTAATTACCTGTGCCGCCATAACATTTCCGTTACTCCCTATCAGGAAAAGTCAAGAAACTGCAAACGTGTAAAGCATAAGCATTTCCAGAAAGAGGATTTAACTCAACTTGGAGGTCATTTATGGTATATGACATAGGTTGGACTTAAAGGAGTGAAGTGGTTAACCAAAGGGCACTAAAATAGCAACAAGAGTAATTTCCTAGAGTGTACTCAGTCTCAGAGTAATTTTGGAATCACGGCCCAAGTCACGACTATATTACAAAAGCGGAACTCGATGAGCAAACAGTAAACAAGACGGCCTTACCGACTTGTCTTGTTTATTTTAAAAATCTTTCCTTACATTTTCCTTTTCATAACGTATTTATTTAATTACACCTGTGCCGCCATAACATTTCCGTTACTCCTTATCAGGAAAAGTCAAGAAAATGCAAACGTGTAAACCATAAGAATTTCCAGAAAAGGGATTTAACTCAACTTAGAGGCCATTTATGGTATATGACATAGGTTGGACTTGGGGAAATGAAGTGGTTACCCGAAGAGACTAAAATGGCAACAAGAATAGTTTCCTAGAGTCTACTCAGTCTCAGAGTAATATAGGAATCACGTCTCAAGTTGACAAAATTACAAAAGGGGAACTCGATGAGCAAACAATTCAACTAAGTAACCACAGGACTTCCCGCCAGGGCTGTGTCCCTTTGATTCCCGTCAAAAGCAAAACACGATAAGAAGACTATTTTAGTTGCCAAAAAAACGACTAAGAAGAGTTTTGCGACTTCCTTTGCATTATATAGATAAAACACAACGCAACTTTATAAGGTAATTGGTGGGTGCCAGGTGGTTGCCAAGTTGGCCAAGTGGGTTCAGATTAATGCGAAATCATGCAAAAGCATGCAAGGTGCCCACAAGTTAAAACGGGCCGGACATAAGGAATGTGCTTAACTTACATGACTTCCAGATCCGGAACTGAAGCTGGTCACGCTTAAACGTGGGATAGTGAAGACGACTTTTAACATTTTATTTTCTACATATTTTTTTTATTTTCTATATTTTCATTCGAATTCCATGTTCCTTTCGGCTTCAATCTTCAATTTCCTTTCAGATCTTTTGTCGCGCATCACTTTCCTGACACAAGACTTGGAAACTATCAGATTATTAGCAGCGATGGACGGCCCCTTCACGACGATCGATTTCTGATTATGATAACTTAGAAAGCCAAGCCTTTTCGTCCCTGACATGACGTCCCATGTTTAACCTTCCCACGTCCGAACACGAAATCATTCGGTTTCCTTGATAGGATATCAATATCTTTTAATGCATTTTTTAAGGTTTCAACCAAAGAATCATTGAAAAGGAATGGATTTTAAAATCGACAACTTCCTATATAAAACCGTACAACAACAAAAAACAATTAAGGAATCAGTCAAATAGATTGGCAATCAAGGAGAAACAGCGTTCATTTAACTTTGGCGTCTAAGTTCGTCTATGTTGAGTTATTTATAAAGCAACAGTCAGTGTGTCTGAAATGCTCAACAGTCCACTACCTAGGGTGATTGTTTTTTTAAAACATGCAGCAAGAATTTCCTTTGATCTGCTTTGGTTTTGTTTGCAATCCTCCCATAATAAGTGGGAACAGATGCTTGAATTTCGAAGCTTAATACTTCCCTGCATGAATAAAGAGTGTATTATGATAGATCAACAAAGCAATAACTCTGTCAGCTATTAACTTGAGGGTTTTAACTTAGAACAAGAAGTGACAACATTTCATTCTGTAACACCTAAATTCGAAGGATAAACTAAGAACGATGGTCAAATTCCAAAACAAGTCCCTTCATTCCTCTTGCATGTCTACCGGTGGCTCACGGTGGCTCGGTTGAGCATCGGGCTGTCATGCGGAAAGTCGTGAGTTCGACTCCGGCCGGACCAACACTTAGGGTCTTTAAATAACTGAGGAAAAGTGCTGCCTTTGTAATTATATCTTCACATGGTTAGACTTTCAAGTCTTCTCGGATAAGGACTGTTAACCGGAGGTCCCGTCTCATAGCCCTTCTTGGAAATTAAATAGTATGGGACGTTAGAGCGACTTTCGTTTGACCTTAAAAAATAAACGTAAAAACAGAACGTAACAAAAATGCAAAACATTTAATTGGGTTATCGAACAAAAACAAACGCGCGCAAATTTTCATTGGCTTAGCAAACGCAGCCGCAAACAACGTCATCTTTCCATGGAACTTTCTGGAAAGTTTCGCTTTGACGTCATTTGAAATGCAGTAATGTAATTGGGCAATCGAACTGTTTACTGCCCATATTTGGATTTTCCTTGACGGGAATAAGGAGAAGCTTTGTTTTAATCTTGCGAAATATTGGCCCGTGAAACAAAATGCGAACACTTTTTCAAGGTCATGCGAAAGTCGATCTAAAGAACCCGCTCACCTTTCGTGTTGTCTGACCTATCTAAACGCGTTACAAGCAGTCTGGTTAAAGTCCCCCGCAAAGCCCCTAGGGGAGAGACTAATAGATTCACTTCACTTCACTGTTATGAAGGACTGTTAGTGAGGTCATATTTCTGTTGATTGCTTTGTTAAGTGCTTCCGGAGTATCCCTCGTAAGGCAAAAATAGAAAATAAGAAAAGAGTGAACACAAACCTTGGTCACTTCAAGAGTTATATATCGTTCTTTGTGACTTTTTCAACTGAGTAGTTTCAACAAGTTTTAGGAATTTATTTTGGTCATAGATGTCATTAGTCAACTTGTTCGTGATGACATCTACGACCAGAGTTTTTTTAGTATCTACGGACGTCACACAGATCACTTGATTCTGTAGATGACTTCCGCTCAGGTTGTCGAAACGTCAGTCAATGTCATCTCAAACAGTCCTTCTCAGGACTACACTCGCCCGGACAATTTCCCGGTAATGTTCAACTCTGCTGATATTGTCAGAACTTCACTAATTAAACCGTCTTTATTTTTGTTATGTGTTTTTGGATTGAGGGTTGAGGGTACTTGTCCTCGATGCACCTAACGACTTGACATCCTAATATACGTGCGTTAAATTAAGGCGTCCAACTCCTAAACTTATGCACGCGATCCTCTTTGCACTTCGCTATTTTAATCATAGGAAGAGGTGTGTTGACGGAGATGACCATTTACGGCAGAGTGAAACAGTGGCAATGTTCTACAGTTTTGTTCCTGAAAGTTTCTGCGTTCGTATACCTGGAAGAGAAATTTCCTTTCTGCTTAAGAGCATAACGGCGAAAACATGTGGGAGTCCTTGCCGGAAATGTGGGCTAGAAATTCATTTTATTCCAGTAACGGCAATACAACTTCCAGGGGTTGAATAAAACTTCCAACATGATGGAGTTCCGAGAAGGAAATTCCGGAGCAAACCTTGCAAACGACCAAAACAAACTACAACATAAAGAAATAAAGAAAAAGGCGTTTTAACCTATCCCTAGTTTTTCTAGTTGCAATTATAAAAAATATACATATGATAAGGTTGCCGCTTTTCACTTACCGCGATACGTCATAGTTGCCATCTTTGCGCACGAACATTAACCTCGTGATTTGTTAGTCCAACAGCATTTCTGCATGTACACTACATCATTGTGATCTTTATTTCAACAGATTGGTGGAAAACCACCATTAAAATACGTCAAGGGAACCTCCCAGAAGCTGAAATGGGAATTCGTAAAATTGGCTGACAAGGAAATGATTCGATGCAATTACGATGGAAACAGTTTTCGTCGAAGACTGTTCTTTTTTTTCAACAAACTCGGTGTATAGTTAGTCAATAGGAAATTTAACAGTATTTTGTAATAACACCATTGCCTTGTTTAACACTATGTTCATGCTGCATGCTGTGAAATAGTGCTGGAAACAACTTTGCCAAACGAAACATCCTGCCAACTTTGATCAGTCAGGCAAACTCAAAGTACTTTTTCACCCGAAAATGAGCATGAATTTAAATCAAATTAAAATATTTGGGAACTGACTCCCTTTGGTTCCATAAATCGAATTGGAATATCACGGACACATGCACCAATGTCATTAAAATCAATCAGCAAAATTGCATTTCTGGTTATAGTTAATACAAGAGCGGACTTGCATTTCTGATTACATTATTGGTTTCTTTTTCAGAAGTTAATTCAGCATTATTATTATTAATATTATTATTACTATTAATATTATTATTTTTATCCTTAATACAATAATGCTAGTCATTTTAGAAGCGATGATTTAACAGCACTAGTAGTTTAAGTTGAATTGCAAAATATATTTCGTTCGTATGCCCTTTTATTCCTAATCCATTTCACATTTGACAACATGCTCGATGGCTGAAGCTAATAGATAGAAAATGACTTTATTTTAAACATTTTAATTTCTATCTATAACATAAGAAGTTTTGATTAATATCTTTAGATTGCTGGAATTCTGCTTGTGATTCTGGGTTGAAGCTTCTAGCAATGGCTACAAACAGGGAAGTTGACCAGTGCAAAACTGAATTGCCAGCCATTTGGTTCGGGAAACAACCTTCAGGCTTCCACGCCCATCACACACAATGTGATCAGTTTTCTCTTATCTTACCGCAATCATGCACCCCGTTGGTTTTGTGTGTAAAAGAAATACATTTTCTCCCTTTCGGATACACTGTATCAGTGTTGGCAACTGCGCAGGAAAAGTGGAAAACTGCGCGCAACATGCCGCCCATCTTAGCATACCGCGAACAGACCACGAACGACGATAATTAAAATGTTCTGCGCCCGACAATGCGCCATTGTCTCCAAAATGTGGGAAGAAATCTGTATAAAAAGGAGATTCATTGTGGAAAAACTTTCATTCTCCCCAACAACTCGGAAAGAAAGCCAAAAGTTCAGAAACTAAGGCAGGCTCTGACGCATCCAAGCAACGCCATGGACAAAGTTTGCTTCTGTTTTTTTGTAAGTGCAAAGTATATATTCCTATTTTTTGGTTCAAACTGTTCCATTTAATAGATTCATCTAATTGGCTGAAACTTTTTGCTGCAAAGATTTTAGAACATTTGCCTGGCTTATTGTGAGCTTTTGCAAGTTGACACCATTCGTTAATTGTCTCAACGTAAGACAGAGAGCTTCTTGAGTTGAATTACATTAAATGGCGGTTTTTATACTAGAGACGTAGTGGGTCTGGGCAAATTTTAATGCGTCTTTTAGTTCGTGGTATAAAGACGCGGGAGAGGCATTAGGGCCGTTTATACGAGAGAAAATAAGGCTGTTTATACGAGAGAAAATAGGGCTGTTTATACGAGAGAAAATAAGCCGCGGCTTACTTTGGCCACGGTGTACATAATACGCGAAAGGAACTATTTATACGAGTATAAACTCCCAGGATAGGATAAGCCGCGGCTTGAGAAAGCCGTAAACGTAGATTTTGTACCATTTATACGGGACGTTCGCGTCTTATGTAAGCCGCGGCCAGAGTAAGCCGCGGCTTCTTTTCTCTCGTATAAACGGTCGTATTTTACGTCTGGACGAACTAGATTGATTTAGAAGAAATTTCTACAGACTTGAAGTTCCCATAGAACATCCGAACAGGTAAATATACTGTAGGGCAGCTACAAACTCACTAAATGACCTTTTAATAAAGCTACCAAAGTTATAACTTGCTTTGTTTGAACAGATACAACAACAACAGCAATATTTATTAGCTCACACTTAGACTAATTACAAAGGATTGTTATATACATTACAAGTTAATTAAAGAAAATAATTAGGAAAGTAGTTTAGGTAATTGGAACCTAGAGCTTAAAGGAACCGTAAGGTTTTCGAGTTAACCTCTAGTTACTATTTACAGTTAATTTTGAACAAAAAAGGAGCAACAAAAGAAGAAAGAGACCAGTACCAGTTAATAATCCATATGCTTGATGATATTAATTTAAAAGTGTTTTTACACAATTCCTAAGAGTATTGTTTAAACAGTAGATATTGTTTTACTTCTTTGGCAAAGGAAAATGTACTGAGATCTTTCAAGTAACAAGGGATATCACGCCAGAGGCCAATCGCCTTATAGGAAAACATTTGTTTCCCAGTGTTGGTTCGAATACGTGGTTTGCAGAAATTTGCTTTGACGCATACCTTGTGTTGTATGTCGGCTCTTAGCATATTGAAATAGGTTATCAACCACCTTTGGTAAAAGCCCTTTATGCCACATATGTGTAAATTTTAAAGCATGGAGGTGGTAAACATTATCTACTGTTAAAATTTCTAAAGATTTAAGAAAGGGAAAGCGCTTTCAGTGTAAGGCCAAGATGTAGTTACAAAGAACATTAATCTTAGGACCGTATTTTGTTTAGATTGCAACGTTTGCAAATGCGTTTTATAAGCACTTCCCCAAGGAATCACGGCATATGATAGGTAAAGGTAGATAAGGTTATAATAAATTTGTTTCAGTTGATGAATACATAGATAGTGTCTTAGTTTTGAAATGATACCAATATTACGTGAAACACAGGTCACAATAATGTTTTGGGGTCAATCGTTAAAACATTTTTAAAAAGGTCATTTATCGAATGCTCCACTGAGGTAAGTACGAATAGTTTATCTTCAACGAACGCCCACACAATCAATATGTCCGTAATTGATCTGTTTACGGCGATAATCTTTGCGATAATTGACTTCCTATTTGATGGTTTATCTGCCTCCTTCAAGTTAAACTGACACAGTAACATGTAAAATTAACTTTTAAAAGTCATCGGCTCGTAATCCAGTAGATTTCACATGGTAAGTGTTTAGAGGATAATAGCACACTCATGCCGGATTACCTGATTAAAGAGAATTCCTCCGTTTTAAAGGGTAAATTCAACATGCAGACCGCAGAGTCTTAAGTAGCCCGGCGGGACATGAGTAACTGACACTTAATTTGGTTGTTTCAGTTTGGTTTGTGTTTCCTTTGGGTTCATGGCGCTGAAGCTAAATGACTTTATCTGAATTATAAGCTGGTTCGTCGCGGAGAATATTTGACTGGAATTGTGCTTCACTTTTCGTATATAGAATTGCAACCCTTTTCTAGTGTGTCACGATGTCGGGGAGCCTCGCCGGGATGGACGCTACATAACCTGTTGAAAGACGTTAATTGAAAACGGAAACTCAATGTATTTTAGTCCTTCCCTACCGTAAAGGACTTCCTGTTGATCAGTTAGGCCGATTCCGAAATTGATAACACTATCGGCAGTGTTCTTCAAACATTATTTTAACATTTAACTTTGATTTAAAATCGTTTATCCTAAGCACACACCAGTTGGCTTTCACAAATATTGGCCGCAGCATTTCCGCTGTCAAGTACATATGCAAAATATAAAAAGCTTTTAACTCCAAAAACTGCAGAATACCCGGCGACTTGTTTTCATAGAAAGGGCGTGTATTGTTCTTATTTTCCTTGTTCTTCACACGATATACTAGAACAAAATCTGCACTTAGCCCTCAAGAAACTCTATGTTAAATCAATTCTTGAGCTTGTTATGATAATTAAACGCGCAAGAGGGAAATATTAAGTTCTCTTTGTCCCCGTGATTTCGTCATGCACCGTTTACCACGCCTTTTGCTCCAACAATGAACAACGAGGGGTAATTTATCAACCGATTGGCACCAACGGAAAGTCGATGAGAAGGAAACGCGTGCCTCTCGTGATCCCGCGCGTGCCAAATTCCATATCACCGCCTCTTCCTTTGTTTGTTTATTTCCTCCCAGCGTGCAAATACACATTTGAATTAAGCAATTTCACAGTAAGTACGGGGTCAGTATTGGAAAATTCAAAAAAAAACGCGGTTATCATTACATCTGATGATTTAAAGTGGTGACAACATTAGAATAGGTGGAATTTAATACTATATTTTTTATGCATGGACAGGTTTGCGTTGTTCTCTTTGGTACTGAAGTCGACATAGTATTTGGTCAAAAATTCTATGTACAGGCTCACGGACGAATCAATGTACCGCCAGGTTCTCTATTCAAACTTCATGATGACAAGTGTCATTCATCGAAAACGAGGATGTGGTGCACAGCTTCAGCAAGCGAATGGAGAGTAAATGACAAACTTGCTTGTAAGTAAATTTAATTTTTTTTTTTTTGTTGAAGCATGGATGTCAAGATCTTATGCGCAGGAAATTTGGAACAACAGCGCTCCATCTTAAGAGCGTTAGCGAGAACTTCAAATCGGCTCGGAGGACGGCGCCTCTTCATGAGATGAAGAATCGTCTTAGATAAGATTCCCTCCGTATTTCAATACCTTTTCGCCACCATTGATCCGACCAAAAACAGACCGAATTCCAATGCGTTTTATTATGTCAGGAACCCATGACCCGGAGCGTACAACTCTACTGTGTTCGTGTAACGGCGTTTTCACAGACCGATTTATTTTTAGATTGAATTTCCCGCGAATGAGACTCCCACAGGAGCCCAATGACCAATTACAAGAAATTAAGCTGACGTCATAGGGTCACCGAACCGGAACTACCTTTGATTTTTGACCTAATTCGCGGGAAGCGCTAGTCTAAAAATAAACCTTCTTGTGAAAACGCCCTTTCACAGACGCTGTATGGAAGTTGCACGCTCCAGATGGGCTCCTAATTATGTGTAGTTTTTTTCTTTCGTCTTTAACGGTTTTTGTTTCGTTCCTGTTTGGTTTATTGAATTCGCCCTTGTTCCTAGAATTGAGAAAAATTCCGACACCAACATATAACTCAATCAGCAATTCGTTTACTTCTGCTGAATGTGCCACTTCTTTCAATATCTAAATTTTTTTTGTTTTAGTTGTCTTTATATATACAATTTTGTTTTTCTTTTAGCACTGACAATGAGGTACCATCATGGCGGCAGCATATGCTTCCAGATAAGACACAATCAAATTCAATTTTCGCTGAAAGT
This sequence comes from Montipora capricornis, assembly GCF_036669925.1. Taxonomy (NCBI): domain Eukaryota; kingdom Metazoa; phylum Cnidaria; class Anthozoa; order Scleractinia; family Acroporidae; genus Montipora; species Montipora capricornis. The sequence goes on along the minus strand of NC_090883.1, from coordinate 49,819,381 downwards.
TTTGAATCACAGCGAAATTGTCTTTGAGGTAAGTTCGATGAAGTTCTTTTTACGATATCCGGTTTGCAAAATGTCGGAAATAGAGGGAATTCCAAACTCTGAGCTTGATGTCCGGGAAAGCCCTCTTGACAGTTGAAACAAGAACTTTTTTTTCCTTTTGCCTTAACTTGTCCATTCGAGTTGCTTTGCTATTCTCCTTTTATAACTTTTTCAAACTTCCTTTTTCTAGATTAATTACCATGCAAAATGTAGATAACTTACAAATTTAACTACACGACAATAACTAAAAAACAACACCAACAACAACAGAAGGGGGTGAAGAATACTATAACAGAATAAACTATTAAACAATACTTAAAAAAAGGTTCGACTTTTTCTCATTTTTTAATACGATTATCCACTTTATTCCGCTTAATTGCTATAATCTTTTCGATATCATATACCACTTTGATTTTTGCTTTCAAAACCCGTAATGCTGGCTAAGACCGATATAATTTAAGTCTATAAATATATACCTTTGCTGTTAGAATAAGGTGGTTTACCAAGATCAAGCCTTCTCCTGCGTTAAAAATACCAAATAGAACATCCACTACTGTCAGAGGTTCTAATTCTATTTTACATAACATGAGCCAATAACGGAAGGCCTCCCAAAAAGATCGTATTATTTCACGATTTAAAAGTAAATGCTCGAGGGATTCCAGTTCATTTTTGCAAAACGTAGAGAATGGCGAATCGATTAATCCTGAATATCTTGTTATAGGAAATTAACTCCAATCGTTCAAACTCGAGTTAATTAAAGTCGCGCTAATTATGTTATGTTTTCCGCGACGTTAATAAAGTGCAGCGTTAATTTCCGCGCTCTTAATTTCCATTATTTTAACCCAAATTTTGAAACCTTTCCAGACACTCATGCCACCCAAAAAAATAACAAAATAAGGAACACGATACTTAAAATGGGAGTGAGTATATTTCTTTCCAATCAGCTTGGAGATCATGGAAAAAGACCCTGAAATCTCTTTTGAGCAGAGGGAGGAGTTTGCTTTTCACTTTTAAAAACATTGTAAAGATATTTCGAAGTGACCGATGACAAATCGACGTCTTCATAATCAAATCTAAGACGAACCGTACTGTTTAATTCGGGACGCGTATATTGACCTCTTTCAGTTGCGTTACAAGTTTTCTCCACTGAATTGGTATCGCGTCTATAAGCGCGCGAAATTCAAAAACCCAAAAGGAAGGGTTTTTTTTTTCTCAAAAAATATTTAAAAAGCAATACATCATTTTTAAGCTAAGAAAATAAGCTTTCCATGAACACATAACTTAATTACAGAAAACTAAAGTATTCTTTAAAAAAGAAAGTTGAAAGACAAAAAATTTTAAAAACTAACACTAAAATCAGTTTCCCGCTCAGATTTGCCCATTTTAACGTCCATTACGAATTTTTGAGTGGAAAATAAAAATCTTCATTTTATTAGCTTTCTTGGACAAAAATTTGACCGAAAAATGACCACACCATGGTACTGATTTAATATGTCTCAAAGTGTCTCCTTTCGGGAAAAAACTGCATGTATTCCCGTTTGGTTCGGATCCTATAGAGATCAGGGGCGTATCTAGGGGAGGGTGTAGGAGGTGCGCGCACCCCTTCCCCTCCCCCCATCCTGAAAAATATCCTGGATCCGCCCCTGGATCCACCCCGGTAGAGCTAACAAGCCTCTGGGTGTATTCTGTTTCTGTTTGTATTTTGTTGTATTATATCTTTTTTTTTGTAGAGAGTTTGTTTAATAAACGTTTCATTTCATTGACTTTCTTTCAGAAATTACAACCAGGAAAAGACTGCACGAGTGATTCAGCCAACTTATTCCACGTGTCAGATTATTACGCAGGAGGCGACGTATTTGTTAGGCTGATGAGCCAAAGGCGTGGATTAAAACCAGCAAAACGCGCATATCTTGCTGCAACCGTAGACACCCAGCCAACCCCCTTGGTTTCCGGCAAGCTTCTTTTGGTTGAAAAACATGATTCTTATCGACGTAATAAGTTGAAGATTAGGCTGGTGTATTAATAGTTATTAATAGTAGTTGTTTTTTCCTTTCCATGTGAAAAAATGAGCTCGTCTGCTTATATACCAACGTGTGGCTCACTCTTAACAAAAAGACAATTTTTCTTTCTCTGTGACATTGGCTGACCAACAGAAAAAGCTTTAATATGACTTTAAGTGAGTTTTATTAATTATTTCTTCATTGTCTTCATAGTGGGAGCGAACTGAACTCGCCGCTTTTTAAACAGGCACTACGGCCATCCCCTTTTTTTTTTCTTTTCGTTTACCGTCGAATGCGTTTTCCTGATATCGGGTCGGTCGACGGTCGGATTGAAAAAAAAAAGGCCTAAAAAAAATCATAAGCATTCTCGGAATCGGAGCCCTGGTACCCCAGCATAATAGCTGTGGTGCCAGGAAAACAACAAGACGTGAACCCAAAATCAATATGGCGAAAAAGTTGGTGAAGGTTGTTGCAAAATTAAGACAGCGTGGGGAAAAGGATCAACCACCGAAACTCCTATGCTACATAAAATGACTTAAAAACGTCGTTAGCCTTTTTTGTTGTTTTGTTTTGAAAATGCCAAAAATTTGGGTCGGTCGGACGACGCGAAACGGAGAAAAAAAAGGGGATGGCCTAAGCTGGAAATAGTTTAAAGCTCAAAGATAAACTTCCCTAAAATTTTTAAGGTGCTATATTGTGCTGTTAAATTTAAGTAAAATATATATTTTGTTATTTATTGAAGCCAAACATTACCAGAAATAAAGAAGCATTAGTTGCCACAACTCTTATCTAGTGAAATGATTCGGTGTCAGAATTCATGGACATTTAAGATCATCACACAAGCTCACGCAACCAAGGCTAGGATTCCTCCCGCCTCGAGCGGGCCGGATGAGAAAATCCCCCCCGCTCCCAGATCCAATCAGATTGCAGGATTTGTTGAATTCCGCCAGCTCACGCTTTGAGAGAAAATATATATATACATGTTGTTTGCCAGCTGGGAGGTCTGTATAGGGTAAAACTGTGACCGAGGTCTTGAAAATGCTGCCCGAGGTCGTAGACCGTGGTGACAGTTTTTGCTATACGGACCGACCCTTAGCTGTTTCTCCCTTCCTCTCTGAAATCACTTTTTTTAAATTGCTGACTCGCACCGCGCTTGATAGCGAATGCAGTATTAATGTGACTTACGAACTGAACGTTTCAAGAAGAATTATTTTTATTTGAATTCTATTTCCAATCCTCTTGTCTAATGAAAAATAACGTCTGTATTTAAACGGAGTCTGTGTAAAAAAAAAATGGAAATTTGAGGTCATCAATACAAAGCTCACGCAACTAAGGCTAGGATTACGCCCACCGTGAGCGGGTCGGATGAGAAAATTCCGCCCGCTCCTGGAACCAATCAGATTGCAGAATTTGTTGAATTGCGCCCGCTCACGCACTGAGAAATGATAATAATAATAACAGTTATTCTAATTTTAAGATTGCGTGGTTTTTCATATCAACGTAAATAGATTTTCCTTTCTACTAATCTTTGGTCATTCGTTTAACATTTCTCTTTTGTTTTAATCTTTCAGAATTTTTCTGATCTTTTTTTGTGATCACTGTTTCTACATTGCCTTTTTATCATCATTGTTGTAATTTTTGTTTCTGAAGGGCCACTAGAGATAATACTTTTATAGTAATAGGTGTCACCCTCTTTAAGTAAAGGTTATAGCGGAAAGGCGCGTGCGCGCGGAGCACCATAGTCAATAGGGAACTTAAGCAACGACGTCGGCGACGGCACCGAGAACGTCATCTCAAAATATAAATTCGCGTCATTGTTATCACTTCGTAAACATGTCAACCCTTTTAATATGACAAGGGTGTGGTAGTTTCTCAAAAACGACATTGGTCGGAACGGCGCTTCATTTAGGGGAGAAAATGAAACTCTATCGTCAAGTGCTGACGTTCTCCTTAAAACCTCAAATTTGACTATTTCACAAAAGTGAAAAACGCACGTGCAGGGCGTGCAAAGCTACTGTTTTTTCCACTAAATATGCAAATTTGTGACGTTCTCGTTGCCGTCGCCGTTGTCGTTACTTAAGTTCCCTAATGGTAACCCATCGACGCGAGAAATTTTGGTTTTATAGCCACTACATCATCGACCGTCCGTACGTACTACATCCACCCCTCCATGTATGCCAATGTGACCAGTATCATGCTAGCTTACAGCATACATCTTTGATATTGGACATCCATGTTTTGATCAATTGACACCTGTCAAAACAAGGTATCCGTTGACCAGTATCACGTGACCATATCGCGGGCTCAAGCTTAGAGCTCACCGAGGAACACAGCGGTCAAACGTCTGCGCATGCCCAAATGGATATTTTTTTGCCAGCCGCGCGCCAATTTCCCGCGCAAAATTTTAAAGGAAAACATTGGAAGCAACCGGTGTAACGCAAAATCTACGAAACAAAATTGAAACATTTATAGAAATCTGTAAAAGGAAAAAAGAAAAGGTAAAAGGAAAACTTAAGACCTTCCAGACACAAAGTTTATTAAATATTCTGTTGATTTACCATTTCGTTTTGAGCTTTACCAAAAAACTTATACGTCTTCAAAAACGGCGTCATGCTGCGGGCTGACAGCGTAGTATATTTTTATTTGTTATTATCAATCATGCGATGGGTGACACCGGAAGCTGACGGCAAGCGGTGTGTAAACGAAGAAAAAACTCGCAAAGAAAAAGAAAATTGCAGTTATTCGGCTTGGCTCACACGAGCTGACAAAACATTGGCAAGGGCTGGAAGGATTTCGTCGGCCGGATCGTGGATTTGTTTGCGGCACAGTAATGAAATCCATCGAAACAATAAACCATGTTTGTGTTCTTCATACCTATCTCTGAACAATTTTACCAGGTCTTCGAAAAGGTTGGGAAAAAAATTACCAGATTACAGACCCTGGGACAAACTGGTGTTGTAAATGCAAACTTCAGGCCGACAAAAGCATAATGGATCACGTTAAATACATTCCATGGAAAAGAAAGGACTCCAACAAACAGAAGGTAGAATACTTTTTAACTCTGAAGTTTCACGAATTATTTCTGTTAGCTCGTTGTACAAATTAAAGCATAAACAAATATATAAATAACGAGGAAAATGTCACTTTTTGGATGCGGAGCGCCTACGAAAAGAGGAACAGTTTCATGAAAATACTGACCAACAAAGAGGCAAGTCTAGTTGTGTATATATTTATTTCTAATTTTTGATATCCAGTCGATATTATTTACTTACATTCACATGTTTAATCAAAAGTAAATCATAAGAACGATTAAATCGCTTTAATTTTTCAAGGCTCTTGCAAACTCTTTTCTTCACATATTTCATTTTTTCTGAATCAATTTAGCCAGTAATTGTTATTAGTGGCCAGATTAAATGAAACCAAGGCATATTAGATATCCAGAAAGGAAAAGAGAAGGAAAACAGGTATTTTACCCTCTTGTTTATTTACCACTTCTAGCAAAAGCCAGAGTGTACAACTGGAACTGTTTTTTTTATGATATTTAGTATCATTATTTTAGAGCCTTCAATTGGAGAATTGATTGAAAGATTTCAGATGGCAGTTGATAGTCATTATTAAAACAGTGGTTTGCCCTTGTAGGAAGTGAGTGCCATGAGGAAGTTTACAGAGCTTCAAGTGAAGTACCTGGAGTGTTTAAAGCTGTCTTTAAAACAATACTTCGGGAAGACTCCAGACTGTCACAAGACTGAGGATACCTCCAAGAACAAAGAACAGTTGCCCTCCTTCATATAATAGCACATTTCAGTTGTGAATAAACATGAATTAATTTGAACCAATAAAAGGGTACATCTGAAAAATCTGAAATAAATTTTCATGTTTGCATAGATCACAGATTACATGTCCTTTGCAAAAAAGACTTGGGTCTCTACAAGCATCAGCACTGTGGAGATACTTTGCGCTGGATTTTGCAACAGCTGGTATGTACTGGTGAACATCGAAAAGGGCAGATGCCATATGCCTCGCTTTTGGCAACTATCGATTATCTGGTGTGCGAAGGAAGGGAGACTTTAATGTAAAGCTGGTATCGTAAAATATCACCTGTAATAAATTTTCACCAAAGGTCTTAAAAACCATCACAAGTCATTTCTTAGTCCTCTTGCTGCGCAATGCCAACAACTGAGGGCAAATTAACGATATACAGAAGCAAATCAAACGGTTCAGGTGTAGTGTGAATAATAATATATTATTTATTTCCTTTCTTGAGCCCTTCATTTTTATCATACCTGTAGTGAGTCTAAATTAAGAGACATTTCAAAAAAAAAAATAATAATAATAATAACAACAACAACAACAGCAAAAGAATAATAATCTTGAAAATAATAGTAAAAATTCCTTTGTTTTCTATACAATCTGCTGCCTTGTGTTACTCCGTAAGAATTAAATCTTGATCGCTTTTGAGAATGAGAAGGTTACACAAATTTAACAATTGTGGAGCATAATACAGAGAACAGTGCATATCTAGATTTCAGTATCTTGAAATCCAGAAATCTGGTAATAAATTAGTATGTTTACTGTGATATGCTACATTGCATCCTATTTTATCCCTGATAGCACGTCCACCTGGCCATCTGGTTTGTTGCTCGAGATGGAAAACTGTTTGTCCTGACAGTCACTTCCATTTCCCTCATGGTGTCATAGTTGCTAGGTCTGACATATCAGGAAGAGACGCTAGGCATTTCTGGCAAAAATTAAACAAGAACTGTCATTACAACACAATTTATGTTCTCTTACATTTCTGTGACTAAAGACCAGTTATTTTGCATGTACAGTGTAGTGTACAGGACGAATTTCAAAATAGATAAATTAGCATTACTTAAAACCTCTTATAAGGAAGAATGGTGACGTTCAAGTGTTGAACAAATAAGAGAACATCTCTGGAAATAACAGGTACTTCAAAACAAAAAACAATACAACTACACAGAAGCATTACTTAAACAAAATAAAACACGATAGATCGAAAGAACTTTTCATTTCTTAAAATGAAAAAAGAGGAGAGCATTCACTATTTCTGTTGCAACATAAATTAATTTATAAAACATGCCTATGCACTTAACTCAAGAATTGTACATAAGCTTTAAAGTGGTACTACGACCAAAAAAGAAATGTTGTTTTTCCTTTGGATTTCAAAACTGTGTTAACTAAACACTAACTCACCCAAGTTTTAAGTTCTGATTTTAAAAAGACACCTGTTTATTTTAGCTGGAATTTTCCTATTTATTGAACCGCCATTACTAACTTTAAAATCTTGAGAGAGCTGGGTCGAGGAGAAAATGACGTCAAACACTCACTAATTACTGGGTTGCCTATGGGCAAACCCAGTCAAGGTCTGCGTTTAGTTTGTTTGTTTTCTTTTTTTTTTTTTTAGTTTTTTTTTTTTTTTTTCCGTGTCGGTAAAAGTCTTGCCTGTCACTCCCCTGGTAAGTGGTGTCTTTGTGGATAGAGCCTTCTGCGAGTATTTTCTTAGGATCGAGAGGGTAGTGGAAATGCGTAGATTTCTCTGGTGGACACAGTAGAATCATTAACTTAGCCTGCAATGGCGTCGAAAGTCATGTAACGCGAATGGCGTTTTAGTAGATCCTTAAACAAAATATACCCTTATGGAGCTCAATAATAGAAAGTCAGTTGGATAAAATAGGCAGGAATCTCAAAAGCGACGAGCACTGGACTTCGAGAACAATCTATCGCCCGTCGAGACGAAATCAAAGTGAGCAGTATTTACCTGAAGTACATGGTAATTTGACACAATTGAGTTTCTTGTCTTCACGCACGCAATCAAATAGGAAGAGGTTTTCGCCTCTAAGGGCAAATATGTTGTTTGTTTCAATAAAATTTTCGCTGGAAAAGGATTCTGTGGTATTTTCTGCCTTTGTGAATTATAATATCATGTTGTGTATTGAATTTTCGAGCTTAAGGTTCAAATGTGATATGGGAGAGGTTTTTTAGTATTGCTCTGTAAGCAGGAAGGGTTCACAGGCCTGTTGGAAGCGTGCTTGAGTTTCAACAAAATGAGGCCCAAAATCAGTGAAAACTTGTGACGCAGATGAATAATAAAGTAGCTGCTATTTCCAAAATGATGGAATTACCTGGTGATAAATAACGTCGTACGCGTCTTGGAGAGTAAATTTTGACTTTGCATAAACAAGAGTTGGGCGATTGTGATCTTTGTTTTGACTTCGCTCATTTCATTGTCAAACTTTATAACACTTGACAGAAAAAGAAACTTACAAAAACCCGGTATCTTGCCATCATTTGACACAGATGCTTCACTGTTTGGCTAGTAAACATTCACGGCGCCCGCTGAATTCCGGCCATGTCACTTTCGATTTTGCAATTTACTTGAACGTAGCAAAAATCTCCCAAAATGTTTGTCGCTGATCGTAACTTTTTATATTCTATAGATCGTTTTCACGTGACGTCATCACCTTCCAAAATCTAAAACTAAAGATCCACCAAAGTTTTTATCCTCATCAGGCATAGGAGGCGGCATATCTATATCTGTTGACAATTTCACAGCTCAATAGCGTGCTTCGTTTGGAAACCAGAGCATTTTGAATTTCCGGATTATGTAGGTGCGTGACACAAAGCTGCGATCAAGTTTGTTGAAAAATATATACTTATCTCATGATTTTGAGCCCTTTTAGAAGTTAGAGCATTAGGAAAAGTGCTTATGTAAATGATTGTTTTTTCAGTAGTGATAATCAGTCGCCTAGATAGCCAAAGTCAGTTCCAGATGTTTACACTATTTTCCGGCTTGCGAAACATTTCGACGAATATCTGAAGTTTGGGGAAACGCAGAGGCCTAAAACTTGGACAAGTGTCTTATTTCTTTATCTTCTATAAGATAACAATTTCTTAGCGTTTTGCACTGGATAGTTTTTGATTTATTTTTTTTATTGCGTGACAGTGAAAACGATCTATATTCAAGGTTCAAAATTAATGTTGTTTTCATGTCGTAAATATTTTATTCTCGATCGACCGTCCGGGAAACTTCCTTCTGCTCTTTCTGAAAACTGTGTATCAATATTTATTTGCTTTTTCATCATCAGCATTTGTTAGCGTTAATAGTATTTTCGGTCAGATGTTTCTGTTTTTTATGAGGGGTTTATTGTTTTGGTCTCCCATCCCAACACTAACCCCGCGAAACAGGGCTTGACTTCAGTGAAGTTTAGTAGGGCACACTTTGTGGTGAAAAGAAGTTGTGAGGGAACTTGAAAATTATCAACATGTCAGCCCAGAAGCCAATGTTTCTCGCTTCTCTTTTATTTGTTATTCTTCAGAGACTGGAATGCTGTATTTCAATACCACACAATTCAGTGCCTTCTGATTTTCTGTAGCACGTACCACAGGCAAGCCAGTGTATGCTTCACAGAAGCATCTAGTTTAAGAATGCAATGCGTGTGTACGCGGCCTAATTAATATGCAGCACGGGAATTTCGGGCTTCAAATTTTTCAACCCGTGTTTTGCATATATAATAAATTGCGTTTACACGCTGAAATTTTAAGCTAGTGAGTAAATGACGTCATTTTCTCCAGATCCAACCCTCTGAGGTCCAATCGGCCAGTTTTGAACGTGAAACGTGAGTAATGGCGGACCATGAAATCCAAAACTTACACTCAAAATAAACAGCCTTTGGATAAAACTCAAAGCTCAAAATTTTGCCAGTTTGGTGTTAAGCGAACACGCTTTCAAAATCTGAAGAAAAAAAGGAAATGATTTTTTGATCATAGTACCACTTTAAGGATGATATGAATGATGTAATATTTACACAGCTTCTCAATCAAATCACAAGAAGAACACGGCATTTCACCTTTCTTTGCGTGTAACTTACAATGATTGCCAATGCTGTGTCTTGTCATGCATGAGTGCCTTAGTATTATAGACCATGCTAAATCGAATACATCGTACGATCAGCTGTTATTACTTTAGTTTGAAGTACTGTTTGACATCACTTCTACATGTGGCTACTGTATGCCGGTCTCAATAAAAAAATACGTACAGACTTACTCGATTGTGTGGTCGTTTTTAACTCCAGTGAAGCGACTTGAGTGTCATAACTTAGGTCGCACCGCCATTTTGACCGCCTTTTCGCGACTCTTTTCGCCATTCCAACTTTGCTCGCACATGCGCAGACGTTTGACGGCTGTGTTTCACCGAGGTCACCTTTTTTTTTTTTTACAAAAATTTGGTTTTATCAACGGAGTTGATAATGTAAATTGGCCACCGTACAGAGATTCTGAAAGCTGACGTTTCGAGCGTTAGCCCTTCACCAGAGCGAATCGAAGGGCTAACGCGAATCGAAGGGCTAACGCTCGAAACGTCAGCTTTTAGAATCTCTGTACGGTGGCCAATTTACATTATCAACTCCGTTGATAAAACCAAATTTTTGTATACTACTTCCCCACCGACGCAGCACCAGTTTCTTTAGAAACTACCCCTTCATTTTTTTTTTTTTAGTTGACCGCTCATCAGGTGCTGGTTTTCGATTGGATTGCAGGCTCAGCCCAGGTTAAATCACCTAACTTAAGCGAGGTTTCATTTTTCGCGCGCTTTCTGTGGCTCGACGCGGCTACACGGCCATACTGCATCAACTAAGCATCAACTATAGTTCTTACACAGTCAATGTTCTTCGTATTCAGGTGGAAAACGGGTTGGAAAATGTTTTCTTTCTGCATTTTTCGCTGGATTCAATCCAGTTTGACATATCATGATAGCTATGGTCCACACTGGCGGCTAGGCAGTTATTCAAATCAAGCATGGGAGGGATGTAAACTTAAAGCTGAGTGCTTATTTTTAATTTGCTTAGCGCTGTTCTTTTTTCTGTATTGCAATTTTTGGCTTATCTTTAGAAGCCCTGATAAGGTTACATGATGCCTGGAGGACGTATAACTCGAACAGAAACGAAAAGAGAGCGAAAGAGAACGACAACGACGAAACAGAATACCAGTTACTGTAATAGCTCATACTTTGTGGAAGAAGTTATTCTACAAATTCTTTCCTTGGGCACTAAACCGTTTGTTATTTTCAAAAAGTGGTTTAATCGCTTTTTCCTTTGTTCAGGAATGAAAATTACTTTACATTACATTACATTATATGCTTAATTGACCGCTCCCCATATAGGGGCTTTTCAGGGCCAATGAAACAATCAACGAAACAACAGAACCCAACAACAACTGTTAAGAGTCCCAACTGGCCGGAGGCAAACCAGTTGGCTATTTACAAGTGCAGCTGGGAAGTTGCACCAGGGACTACCAGGAACAAATTCAGCGAGTGGTCAGAGCGGGTCTTGAACCCGGGATCTCCGGATCTCAAGGCAAGCGCCCTTACCACTGGGCCACACTGCCTCCTCCGAATTCTTATTGTCAACTGGAATTAAATAACAATTATCTGTACTCTTTAGATCATTAAGAAAAAGTTGCTTTGTTTGTTTGTTTTGCTCTAAAATGCAATCGAACAAGTGCTTTTTAATCCGTTTGCCCAACTGGTTTTTTATGTACCTCGCTCGACAGTGACGAGATAATTTTGCCCATATGTTATAAACACGTGATCGCGCGCAACGAGTTCTCGTAAAATTAGGGGGAAATTTCACTAACTTGTGTTTTCAGAAGTTTGTTTAAAGCACCTAAACGTTAAATATTCAAGTGTTAATTGGAGCGGATCTTGTTTGAAGTTCGTCTTTGGCGATTCCTATTCCAAGACAACCCGGCGTGTTTCAATGAAATACATCAAAATGTGAATGATCTCGTTTTCAGATATAAAGAGGAATAAAGTACATCAGTAAAACTCCTTTCTGACCTTGAATTGACAAAGCTCTTTTTGATGGCTTCTAATTTTAGCGTGATTCCTATTCGCTGGTTACTGACAGTTGACTCTGAAATGGTATTTTTCCTTTTGCTAAATCTACATATTATAATTCTTGCCTGTTAATTTGTTTCTGCTCCTACGGACAGAACATGTCCACGAGCCAGATCTTCTTGTCTTCCTCATGCTTTACTGAAAGTCCGATCCCAACGAAATGTCTCATCATTTATTTCATTTTGTTTATTGTCACACAAGTAAGGATAAATTACCACAGTAGAGCCAAAGCCATGGGCTTAAATGGCCTAATGGTCAGCAGAGAAAGAAAAAATAAATTACTTGAGTTATAAGAATTAAGAAAGGCAACCACACGTACACACACATAACATTCAAATTGAAGAAAAGAGAAGTTGCAGAAATTCTAAGTGATCACTGTCCTAGTCAAAGGTCAAGTTGCAGAGACTTAAATAATGAGACATGAGATTCTTTTAAATTATTAATTGTAAGAGAGTTCTGAGAGTTTGGAACAGTAACAGGAATGTCATTCCAAATATTAGGTCCTTGATAACAGATAGCAAATTGGTATCTTAGAAAGAATTTATGTAAGTTAAACGCAATTTAAAGCGAATTTATGTAAGTTGAAGAGAGTTTCGAACAGTAACAGGAATGTCATTCCAAATATTAGGAGCTTGGTAACAGATAGCACTGAAATTGATATCTTAGGAAGAATTATGTAAGTTAAAGCGAGTTTCATAATCATGGTAATCAAAGTTAAAGTGGAGAAGAGAAGACAGAGGAGGAGGTAACAGGTTATTGAAATGTGAAAAAACAAAGCAGACACTTGAAACTTATAAACAGAATGTTGGGGAAGAACGTGTAGTTTAGAGAAGAGGGGCTTAGACTGAGTGCGAAGAGGTGAGAAAGTAATAAAACGAATATCTTTCTTTTGTAATCTATGAGAGGAATAGGTAGAGCACCAGATCAAAATGCAGTAGCTATATACATGGTTATTCTCTTTTTTCTCTTTTTTCTCTTACCATGTAAGGGCAACACATGTCTTGACTTGCCAAGAACACCCTTAACCTTAGAAACTTTACCACGTATGGCAGTGATATGTGGTTTTCAAGGTAACTTTTCATGAATATTGATTCCTAGAAATTTGTCTTCCTGAACACGAGATATAGAGATATTGACAAAAAGGATATTAATATTAACGAAACCAAGAAGAAACTAGAGAGAGCTTCCAATCCGATGGAATTGTGTCTAGTGATAGGCTTTTGTTGAAGATGGAACATAAGGATGAACAGAAAATATAAGCACAACATTTTAACAGCTTCGCAGGTATCTTGTTTGGGCCCGTAGCTTTATCAGTTGCCGTCAAGAGATAGTAGAACATCGTGGACAACAGTCACGGAGAGTTGTACCTCATTTATGATATATGTTGAAGAGGTTGAGATAGATTGATTGTAGGACAGTAGGAGACTATCGTAGTCAGTGGGTTAAATGGCGATTTGAAGGTGGAGCAAAAGTAGTTGTTGAGTGAATCAGCAACATCAAAAGGATAGTCCGCAGATCTCCCAATAGATCCATTTTCATATAGATCCAAACCAAGGTCATGCGAAAGTCGATCTAAAGAACCCGCTCACCTTTCGTGTGGTCTGACCTATCTGAACGCGTTACAAGCAGTCTGGCTAAAGTCCCCCGCAAAGCCCCTTGGGGAGAGACTAATAGATTCACTTTACTTCACTGTTATGAAGGACTCTTGGTGAGGTCATATTTCTGTTGATTGCTTTGTTAAGTGCTTCCGGAGTATCCCTCGTAAGGCAAAAATAGAAAATAAGAAAAGAGTGAACACAAGCCTTGGTCACTTCAAGAGTTATATATCGTTCTTTGTGGCTTTTTCAACTGAGTAGTTTCAACAAGTTTTAGGAATTTATTTTGGTCGTAGATGTCATTGGTTAACTTATTCGTGATGACATCTACGACCAGAGTTTTTTTAGTATCTACTGACGTCACACGTATCACTTGATTCTGTAGATGACTTCCGCTCAGGTTGTCGAAACGTCAGTCAATGTCATCTCACACAGTCCTTCTCAGGACTACACTCACCCGGACAATTTCCCGGTAAAGTTCAACTCTGCTAGCGCTGATATTGTCAGAACTTCACTAATTAAACCGTCTTTATTTTTGTTATGTGTTTTTGGATTGAGGGTTGAGGGTACTAGTCCTCGATGCACCTAACGACTTGACATCCTAATATACGTGTGTTAAATTAACGCGTCCAACTCCTAAACTTATGCACGCGATGCTCTTTGCACTTCGCTATTTTAATCATAGGAAGAGGTGTGTTGACGGAGATGACCACTTACGGCAAAGTGAAACAGTGGCAATGTTCTACAGTTTTGTTTCAGAAAGTTTCTGCGGTTGGAAAACCTGGAAGAGAAATTTCCCTTCTGCTTAAGAGCATAATGGCGAAAACATGTGGGAGTCCTTGCCGGAAACGTGGGCTAGAAATTCATTTTATTCCAGTAACGGCAATACAACTTCCAGGGGTTGAATAAAACTTCCAACATGATGGAGTTCCGAGAAGGAAATTCCGGAGCAAACCTTGCAAACGACCACAACGAACTTCAACATAGAGAAGTAAAGAAAAAGGCGTTTTAACCTATCCCTAGTTTTTCTAGTTGCAATTATAAAAAATACATATATGATAAGGTTGCCGCTTTTCACTTACCGCGATACTTCATCGTTGCCATCTTTGCGGACGAACATTAACTTCGTGATTTGTTAGTTCAACAGCATTTCTGCATGTACACTACATCATTGTGATCTTTATTTCAACAGATTGGTGGAAAACCACCATTAACATACCGTCAAGGGAACCTCCCCGAAGCTGAAATGGGAATTCGTAAAATTGGCTGACAAGGAAATGATTCGATGCAATTACGATGGAAACAGTTTTCGTCGAAGACTGTTCTTTTTTTTCAACAAACTCGGTGTATAGTTAGTCGATAGGAAATTTAACAGTATTTTGTAATAACACCATTGCCTTGTTTAACACTATGTTCATGCTGCATGCTGTGAAATAGTGCTGGAAACAACTTTGCCAAACGAAACATCCTGCCAACTTTGATCAGTCAGACAAACTCAAAGTACTTTTTCACCCGAAAATGACCATGAATTTAAATCAAATTAAAATATTTGGGAACTGACTCCCTTTGGTTCCATAAATCGAATTGGAATATCACGGACACATGCACCAATGTCATTAAAATCAATCAGCAAAATTGCATTTCTGGTTCAGTATAGTTAATACAAGAGCAGACTTGCATTTCTGATTACATTATTGGTTTCTTTTTCAGAAGTTAATTCAGTATTATTATTATTAATATTATTATTACTATTAATATTATTATTATTGTCCTTAATACAATAATGCTAGTCATTTTAGAAGCGATGATTTAACAGCACTAGTAGTTTAAGTTAAATTGCAAAATATATTTCGTTCGCATGCCCTTTTATTCCCAATCCATTTCACATTTGAGAACATGCTCGATGGCTGAAGCTAATAGATAGAAAATGACTTTATTTTAAACATTTTAATTTCTATCTATAACATAAGAAGTTTTGATTAATATCTTTAGATTGCTGGAATTCTGCTTGTGATTCTGGGTCTGGGTTGAAGCTTCTAGCAATGGCTACAAACAGGGAAGTTGACCAGTGCAATACTGAATTCCCAGCCATTTGGTTAGGAAAAAAACAACCTTCAGGCTTCCTCGCCCATCACACACAATGTGATCAGTTTTCTCTTATCTTACCGCAATCATGCACCCCGTTGGTTTTGTGTGTAAAAGAAATACATTTTCTCCCTTTCGGATACACTGTATCAGTGTTGGCAAGTGCGCAGGAAAAGTGGAAAATTGCGGGCAACATGCCGCCCATCTTCATACCGCGAACAGACCACGAACGATGATAATTAAAATGTTCTGCGCCCGACAATGCGCCATTGTCTCCAAAATGTGGGAAGAAATCTGTATAAAAAGGAGATTCATTGTGGAAAGCTTTCATTCTCCCCAACAACTCGGAAAGAAAGCTAAAAGTTCAGAAACTAAGGCAGACCCTGACGCATGCAAGCAACGCCATGGACAAAGTTTGCTTCTGTTTTATTGTAAGTGCAAAGTATATATTCCTATTTTTTGGTTCAAACTGTTCCATCCAATAGATTCATCTAATTGGCTGAAACTTTTTGCTGCAAAGATTTTAGAACATTTGCCTGGCTTATTGTGAGCTTTTGCAAGTTGATACCATTCGTTAATTGTCTCAACGTAAGACAGCTCTCTGCAGAGAGCTTCCTGAGTTGAATTACATTAAATGGCGGTTTTTATACTAGAGACGTAGTGGGTCTGGGCAAATTTTAAGACGCGCGAGAGGCATTAGGGCCGTTTATACGAGAGAAAATAACCCGCAGCTTACTTTGGCCGCGGCGTACATAATACGCGAAAGGAACTATTTATACGAGTATAAACTCCCAGGATAGGATAAGCCGCGGCTTGAGAAAGCCGTAAACGTAGATTTTGTACCATTTATACGGGACGTTCGCGTCTTATGTAAGCCGCGGCCAGAGTAAGCCGCGGCTTCTTTTCTCTCGTATAAACGGTCGTATTTTACGTCTGGACGAACTAGATTGATTTAGAAGAAATTTCTACAGACTTGAAGTTCCCATAGAACATCCGAACAGGTAAATATACTGTAGGGCAGCTACAAACTCACTAAATGACCTTTTAATAAAGCTACCAAAGTTATAACTTGCTTTGTTTGAACAGATACAACAACAACAGCAATATTTATTAGCTCACACTTAGACTAATTACAAAGGATTGTTATATACATTACAAGTTAATTAAAGAAAATAATTAGGAAAGTAGTTTAGGTAATTGGAACCTAGAGCTTAAAGGAACCGTAAGGTTTTCGAGTTAACCTCTAGTTACTATTTACAGTTAATTTTGAACAAAAAAGGAGCAACAAAAGAAGAAAGAGACCAGTACCAGTTAATAATCCATATGCTTGATGATATTAATTTAAAAGTGTTTTTACACAATTCCTAAGAGTATTGTTTAAACAGTAGATATTGTTTTACTTCTTTGGCAAAGGAAAATGTACTGAGATCTTTCAAGTAACAAGGGATATCATGCCAGAGGTCAATCGCCTTATAGGAAAACATTTGTTTCCCAGTGTTGGTTCGAATACGTGGTTTGCAGAAATTTGCTTTGACGCATACCTTGTGTTGTACCTTGTGTTAAACGCGCAAGAGGGAAATATTAAGTTCTCTTTGTCCCCGTGATTTCGTCATGCACCGTTTACCACGCCTTTTGCTCCAACAATGAACAACGAGGGGTAATTTATCAACCGATTGGCACCAGCGGAAAGTCGATGAGAAGGAAACGCGTGCCTCTCGTGATTCCGCGCGTGCCAAATCTCATATCACCGCCTCTTCCTTTGTTTGTTTATTTCCTGCCAGCGTGCAAATACACATTTGAATTAAGCAATTTCACAGTAAGTACGGGGTCAGTATTGGAAAATTCAAAAAAACGCGGTTATCATTACATCTGATGATTTAAAGTGGTGACAACATTAGAATAGGTGGAATTTAATACTATATTTTTTATGCATGGACAGGTTTGCGCTGTTCTCTTTGGTACTGAAGTCGACATAGTATTTGGTCAAAAATTCTATGTACAGGCTCACGGACGAATCAATGTACCGCCAGGTTCTCTATTCAAACTTCATGATGACAAGTGTCATTCATCGAAAACGAGGATGTGGTGCACAGCTTCAGCAAGCGAATGGAGAGTAAATGACAAACTTGCTTGTAAGTAAATTTAATTTTTTTTTTTTTTGTTGAAGCATGGATGTCCAGATCTTATGCGCAGGAAATTTGGAACAACAGCGCTCCATCTTAAGAGCGTTAGCGAGAACTTCAAATCGGCTCGGAGGACGGCGCCTCTTCATGAGATGAAGAATCGTCTTAGATAAGATTCCCTCCGTATTTCAATACCTTTTCGCCACCATTGATCCGACCAAAAACAGACCGAATTCCAATGCGTTTTATTATGTCAGGAACCCATGACCCGGAGCCTACAACTCTACTGTGTTCGTGTAACGGCGTTTTCACAGACCGATTTATTTTTAGATTGAATTTCCCGCGAATGAGACTCCCACAGGAGCCCGATGACCAATTACAAGAAATTAAGCTGACGTCATAGGGTCACGGACCCGGAACTACCTTTGATTTTTGACCTAATTCGCGGGAAGGGCTAGTCTAAAAATAAACCTTCTTGTGAAAACGCCGTTTCACAGACGCTGTACGGAACATATAACTCAATCAGCAATTCGTTTACTTCTGCTGAATGTGCCACTTCTTTCAATATCTAATTTTTTTTTGTTTTAGTTGTCTTTATATATACAATTTTGTTTTTCTTTTAGCACTGACAATGAGGTACCATCATGGCGGCAGCATATGCTTCGAGATAAAACACAATCAAATTCAATTTTCGCTGAAAGTTTTGAACCACAGCGAAATTGTCTTTGAGGTACGTTCGATAAAGTTCTTTTTACGATATCCGGTTTGCAAAATGTCGGAAATAGAGGGAATTCCAAACTCTGAGCTTGATGTCCGGGAAAGCCCTCTTGACAGTTGAAACAAGAACTTTTTTTTCCTTTTGCCTTAACTTGTCCATTCGAGTTGCTTTGCTATTCTCCTTTCATAAC
The DNA here is from genome assembly GCF_036669925.1 of Montipora capricornis. Classification (NCBI taxonomy): domain Eukaryota; kingdom Metazoa; phylum Cnidaria; class Anthozoa; order Scleractinia; family Acroporidae; genus Montipora; species Montipora capricornis. The sequence continues at coordinate 49,800,718 of NC_090883.1, read as the reverse complement.
TTTTTCAAACTTCCTTTTTCTAGATTAATTACCAAAATATAGATAACTTACAAATCTAACTACACGACAATAACTCAAACAACAACAACAGAAGGGGGTGAAGAATACTATAACAGAATAAACTATTAAACTATACTTAAAAAAAGGTTCGACTTTTTCTCATTTTTTAATACGATTATCCACTTTATTCCGCTTAATTGCTATAATCTTTTCGATATCTTATACCACTTTGATTTTTGCTTTTAAAACCCGTAATGCTGGCTGAGACCCATTTAATTTAAATCTATAAATATATACCTTTGCTGCTAGAATAAGGTGGTTTACCAAGATCAAGTCTTCTCCTGCGTTAAAAATACCAAATAGAACATCCACTACTGTCAGAGGTTCTAATTCTATTTTACACAACATGAGCCAATAACGGAAGGCCTCCCAAAAAGATCGTATTATTTCACGATTTAAAACTAAATGCTCGAGGGATTCCAGTTCATTTTTGCAAAACGTAGAGAATGGCGAATCGATTAATCCTATATATCTTGTTGAAGGAAATTAACTCGAATCGTTCAAACTTGCGTTAATTCAAGTCGCGCTAATTATGTTATGTTTTCGCGACGTTAATAAAGTGCAGCGTTAATTTCCGCGCTCTTAATTTCCATTACTTTAACCCAAATTTTGAAACCTTTCCAGACACTCATGCCACCCAAAAAAATATTAAAATAAGGAACACGATACTTAAAATGGGAGTGAGTATATTTCTTTCCAACCAACTTGGAGATCATGGAAAAAGACCCTGAAACCTCTTTCGAGCAGAGGGAGGAGTTTGCTCTGCACTTTTAAAAACATTGTAAAAAGATTTCGAAGTGACCGATGACAAATCGACGTCTTCATAATCAAATCTAAGACGAACCGTACTGTTTAAATCGGAACGCGTATATTGACCTCTTTCAGTTGCGTTACAAGTTTTCTCCACTGAATTGGTATCGCGTCTATAAGCGCGCGAAATTCAAAAACCCAAAAGGAAGGGTTTTTTTTTTCTCAAAAAATATTTAAAAAGCAATACATCATTTTTAAGCTAACAAAATTAGCTTTCCATGAACACATAACTTAATTACAGAAAACTAAAGCATTCTTTAAAAAAGAAAGTTGAAAGACAAAAAATTTTAAAAACTAACACTAAAATCAGTTTCCCGCACAGATTTGCCCATTTTAATGTCAATTACGAATTGTTGAGTGGAAAATAAAAATCTTCATTTTATTAGCTTTCTTGGACAAAAATTTGACCGAAAACTGACCACACCATGGTACTGATTTAATACGTCACAAAGTGTCTCCTTTGGGGAAAAAACTGCATGTATTCCCGTTTGGTTCGGATCCTATATAGATCAGGGGCGTATCTAGGGGGAGGGTGCAGGAGGTGCGCGCACCCCCTCCCCTACCCCCATCCTGGAAAAAATCCTGGATCCGCCCCTGGATCCACCCCGGTAGAGCTAACAAGCCTCCGGGTGTCTTCTGTTTTTGTTTGTATTTTGTTATATTATATCTTTTTTTTTTTTGTAGAGAGCTTGTTTAATAAACGTTTCATTTCATTGACTTATTTTCAGAAATTACAACCAGGAAAAGACTGCACGAGTGATTCAGCCATCTTATTCCACGTGTCAGATTATTACGCAGGAGGCGACGTATTTGTTAGGCTGAGGAGCCAAAGGCGTGGATTAAAACCAGCAAAACGAGCATATCTTGCTGCAACCGTAGACACCCAGCCAACCCCCTTGGTTTCCGGCAAGCTTCTTTTGGCTGAAAAACATGATTCTTATCAACGTAATAAGTTGAAGATTAGGCTGGTGTATTAATAGTTATTAATAGTAGTTGTTTTTTTCTTTCCATGTGAAAAAATGAGCTCGTCTGCATATATACCAACGTGTGGCTCACTCTTGACAAAAGACAATTTTTCTTTCTCTGTGACATCGGCTGACCTACAGAAAAAGCTTTAATATGACTTTAAGTGAGTTTTATTAATTATTTCTTCATTGTCTTCATAGTGGGAGCGAACTGAACTCGCCGCTTTTTAAACAGGCACTAAGCTGGAAATAGTGGAGAGCTCAAAGATAAACTTCCATAAAAACTTTTAAGGTGCTATACTGTGCTGTTAAATTTAGTAAATTATATATTTTGTTATTTATTGAAGCCAAACACTACCAGAAATAAAGAAGTATTAGTTGCCACAACTCTTGTCTAATGAAATGATTCGGTGTCAAAATTCATGGAAATTTAAGGTCATCACACAAGCTCACGCAACCAAGGCTAGGATTCCTCCCTCCTCGAGCGAGCTGGATGAGAAAGTTCCCCCCGCTCCCAGATCCAATCAGATTGCAGTATTTGTTGAATTTCGCCCGCTCACGCTCTGAGAAAAAAAATATATATACATGTTGTTTGCCAGCTGGGAGGTCTGTATAGGGAAAAGCTGTGACCGAGGTCTTGAAAATGCTGCCCGAGGTCGTAGACCGTGGTGACAGTTTTTCGCTATACGGACCGACTCTTAGCTGTTTCTCCCTTCCTCTCTGAAATCACTTTTTTTTAATTGTTGACTCGCACCGCACTTGATAGCGAATGCAGTATTAATTTGACTTACGAACTGAACGTTTCAAGAAGAATTATTTTTATTTGAATTCTATTTCCGATCAACTTGTCTAATGAAGAATAACGTCCGTATGTGTAAAAAAAACAATGGAAATTTAAGGTCATCATACAAAGCTCACGCAACTAAGGCTAGGATTACGCCCGCCGTGAACGGGCCGGATGAGAAAATTCCGCCCGCTCCTAGAACCAATCAGATTGCAGGATTTGTTGAATTGCGCCCGCTCACGCACTGAGAAATAATAATAATAAAAGTTATTCTAATTTTAAGATTGCGTGGTTTTTCATATCAACGTAAATAGATTTTCCTTTCTACTAATCTATGCTCATTCGTTTAACATTTCTCTTATGTTTTAATCTTTCAGAATTTTTCTGATCTTTTTTTGTGATCACTGTTTCTACGTTGCCTTTTTATCATCATTGTTGTAATTTTTGTTTCTGAAGGGCAACTAGAGATAATACTTTTATGGTAATAGGTGTCACCCTCTTTAAGTAAAGGTTATAGCGGAAAGGCGCGCGCGCGCGGAGCACCATAGTCAATGGTAACCCATCGACGCGAGAAATTTTGGTTTTATAGCCATTACATCATCGACCGTCCGTACGTACTACATTCACCCCTCCATGTATGCCAATGTGACCAGTATCATGCTAGTTTACAGCATACATCTTTGATATTGGACATCCATGTTTTGATCAATTGACACCTGTCAAAACAAGGTATCCGTGGACCAGTATCACGTGACCATATCGCGGGCTCAAGCTTAGAGCTCACCGAGGAACACAGCGGTCAAACGTCTGCGCATGCCCAAATGGATATTTTTTGCCAGCCGCGCGCCAATTTCCCGCGCAAAATTTTAATGGAAAACATTGGAAACAACCGGTGTAACGCAAAATCTACGAAACAAAATTGAAACGTTCATAGAAATCTGTAAAAAGAAAAAAGAAAAGGTAAAAGGAAAACTTAAGACCTTCCAGACACAAAGTTTATTAAATTACCGGTATTCTGTTGATTTACCATTTCGTTTTGCGCTTTACCAAAAAACTTATACGTCTTCAAAAACGGCGTCATGCTGCGGGCATAGTAATGAAATCCATCGAAACAATAAACCATGTTCGTGTTCTTCATACCTTATCCCTGAACGGTTTTACCAGGTCTTCGAAAAGGTTGGGAAAAAAATTACGAGATTACAGACCCTGGGACAAACTGGTGTTGTAAATGCAAACTTCAGGCCGACAAAAGCATAATGGATCACGGTAAATACATTCCATGGAAAAGAAAGGACTCCAACAAACAGAAGGTAGAATACTTTTTAACTCTGACATTTCACGAATTATTTCTGTTAGCCCGTTGTACAAATTAAAACATAAACAAATATATGAATAACTTGGAAAATGTCACTTTTTGGATGCGGGGCGCCTACGAAAAGACGAACAGTTTCATGAAAATACTGACCAACAAAGAGGCAAGTCTAGTTGTGTATATATCATGCAATGAATTTTTCTATAGAAGAAAGCGAAGAAAATGATTTTATTATTAAAGCAGCAACCGAAACATCAAAACTCGGACAATTCGAAATCTTTTATTTTCACTTACCCTACAGGCAGTAAGAATAAATAACCAGGGAACTCCGCTTTTAGGCTTCGCTAAATCTACATATTATAATTCTTGGCTGTTATCAGCCAGATCTTCTTGTCTTCCTCATGCTTTACTGAAAGTCCGATCCCAACAAAATGTCTCATCATTTATTTCATTTTGTTTATTGTCACACAAGTAAGGATAAATTACCACAGAAGAGCCAAAGCCATGGGCTTAAATGGCCTAATGGTCAGCAAAGAAAGAAAAAATAAATTACTTGAGTTATGAGAATTAAGAAAGGCAACTACACATACACTCAAATTGAAGAAAAGAGAAGTTGCAGAAATTCTAAGTGATCACTGTCCTAGTCAAAGGTCAAGTTTCAGAGACTTAAATAATGAGACATGAGATTCTTTTAAATTATTAATTGTAAGAGAGTTTGGAACAGTAACAGGAATGTCATTCCAAATATTAGGTCCTTGATAACAGATAGCAAATTGGTATCTTAGAAAGAATTTATGTAAGTTAAACGCAGTTTAAAGCGAATTTATGTAAGTTGAAGAGAGTTTCAAACAGTAATAGGAATGTCATTCCAAATATTAGGCGCTTGGTAACAGATAGCAAATTGATATCTTAGAAAGGATTATATAAGTTAAAGCAGAAACCCATAAGGGTTGAAACGTGTAACGGCCCCTTGTGTGCTGGGAAACAAGCTTCTGAATATTCAATTTGCTAAGTACCATATTTGGAACAACAAGAGCAAGGGGTTTTCCAAATATGGTACTTAGCATTGAAACATTCAATTAATCAGTTCGCACTGAATATTCGGAAGCTGTGAACGCGCGTTACACGTTTCAACCCTTATGGGTTTCTGGTTAAAGCGAGTTTCATAATCATGGTAATCAAAGTTAAAGTCATGTAAAGTGGAGAAGAGGAGACAGAAGAGGAGGTAACAGGTTATTGAAATGTGAAAAAACAAAGCAAACACTTTAAACTTGTAAAAAGAATGTGGGGGAAGAACGTGTAGTTTAGAGAAGAGGGGCTTAGACTGAGTGCGAAGAGGTGAGAAAGTAATAAAACGAATATCTTTCTTTTGTAATCTATGAGAGGAATAGGTAGAGCACCAGATCAAAATGCAGTAGCTATATATATGGTAAGAAAAGAGAATTGTATAAGGCTTTTAGGGTATGTGAGGGCAACACATGTCTTGAACACCCTTAACCTTAGAAACTTTACCACGTATGGCAGTGATATGTGGTTTTCAAGGTAACTTTTCATGAATATTGATTCCTAGAAATTTGTCTTCCTGAACACGAGATATAGAGATATTGACAAAACGGATATTAATATTAACGAAACCAAGAAGAAACTAGAGAGAGCTTCCAATCCGATGGAATTGTGTCTAGTGATAGGCTTTTGTTGAAAATGGAACATAAGGATGAACAGAAAATATAAGCACAACATTTTAACAGCTTCGCAGGTATCTTGTCTGGGCCCGTAGCTTTATCAGTTGCCGTCAAGAGATAGTAGAACATCGTTGACAACAGTCACGGAGAGTTGTGCCTCATTTATGATATATGTTGAAGAGCTTGAGATAGCTTGATTGTAGGACAGTAGGAGACTATCGTAGTCAGTGGGTTAAATGCCGATTTGAAGGTGGAGTAAAAGTATTTGTTAAGTAAATCAGCAACATCAAAAGGGTAGTCCGCAGATCTCCCAATAGATCCATTTTCATATAGATCCAAACCATTTTACTGGTTGCAGTAGCCTATAGGTGGTTTGAAGCCAATCTCTAGAGACACAGATAACAATGCTGCAATGTACAATTCCTGGTGGACGAACAAAAGGAGCGAATGAGAGATCTTTTGTTTTCGTCCACCAACGTGGCGGCGATAACGTCACGTGAAAACAACCCATTTTGAGGTAGTTTTGAAGACAGACCAAAATTATTTGGTATTTTTCTTGAGAAGGTTTGGTAGTGTTCGAAAGAATTCTTTGCGTTTTAAAGTTATAGAGCCATGACTATCGGCGCAGAAGTCGAGTCAGCGCAGATGTTTTGATCAGTAATCCAAAGGCGCAGAATTTTGAGCGCTAGTTCTGAACAGCCACATAGTAAATGTATGAAGGGGGTAGTTTCTAAAGAAACTACGGTGCTGCGTCGGTGGGGAAGTAGTATACAAAAATTTGGTTTTATCAATGGAGTTGATAATGTAAATTGACCACCGTACAGAGATTCTATATATAAAAGCTGACGTTTTGAGCGTTAGCCTTTCGTCAGAGCGAATCCTCTGACGAAGGGCTAACGAAATGTCAGCTTTTAGAATCTCTGTAGGGTGGTCAATTTACATTATCAACTCCGTTGACAAAACCAAATTTTTGTACAATGTGCCACCTTTTCCTGGTCCTGACAGCAGATACGGTACCATGTTTGTTTTACTTGGTCATGCAGCTATTTTAGATCTGTAAACCTTAGGTACTGTTTAATAAACGAGAAGTTGTGAAGTCCACGGTAAATGGTGCAAAATGTGAGAGGAAAATATTAGCATACAAGAAAAACAAGCCGCTATATAAAGAATTCTGATGAGGAGTGTTTTATCTGATTTAAAGCTCATGCACGTGACGTTTTATCGGTGTTTTGATATGATAAGCTGTTAGGCTAATAAATTATTAATATGTTTTTAACTCTCTAATAATTGTTGTCTAGTGGATGTGTATTTTGACAGCACAATTCTGGTACGTTTTTCATTGCCTGAATTTCTGGGTCGTTCCAATGCTGGCTCATGAGCTTCCCCACCAATGGCTGTTTCCTGTACTTCATATTTACGTTTCCTCATAATTCTTTTATGTTTAGTTCTACGTTATTTACTTTCACTACTTGGTCTTCATCTGACATGATCGGTGCATTCTCATCAAAGCTGCATTCCAAACCGAGATCGTTTCCGTACTTTAAGCGCTTTAAATGTTGATTTATAATTTATTTATTTCTCTTGATTTTGCAGTTTTCAATATCATGGCAATCTTTATCTCGGTGCTCTTACAGAGTGTCTTCATTCTTGATACCAGAGCCCTGACCCACGGCTCTGGAAAACTCGAACATGCGCCGCAGGGTTCTTCTGGTCAGAAATTGGCTATTTGAACCTTACGACGCCTGCTTACTCCTCGTGCTAACATGAATGCACCAATTAGAGACGATTTTTTATTGTTCTTCACTTTGTTACAAGGTTCCCAAGAGCTCTTCTCTTCCTAAGTCAAGAGAAGAGCTCTGGGCTCGAGATGGAAAGTGTCCGTATCTGAATCATTCCTTTAGCACTTTTGTCAGGTGGGAGAAGCAAGAACTGCGTCGACTTACACTTGTGCTTTCCTTTACCAGATCCTTGATAACATCGACACACCATTCTTTTGTCTACGTGTAGTGTTGTAAGCTGGGACCTGTGTGCGTATTGGTGGCTCAGGCTTTACGCGGTATTGACAGCGGGAGAATTTAAGCTTGCCCGTAGCCGGTTCTCGTACTCCATAGTATCTACTTCGATAACTCTTTGCTCTCAGTGTTGCCATGATACTACGGTGTTTTCCAAAGAACTTGTAGGTGTCACCATTGCCTATACCTGGGAAGTAACGGTAGCCCTTTTGGTCACCCCGTTCCTGTTATTTTAAGGCCTTAGGGCGCTCCTTTTTATGTTTATGGTAGTGGACTCATCTATACCCCATTCCAATCCGATATCTTCGAACATAGCTCTTAAAACTTACTTGTCACAATGACTGCCGCCTTTTAAGATGGATGGTAATTTTTGGAGTCCCGGCACTGCACAGATACCACTACAGATACCTCTCCCCACATCCTCTCGTGGCATGAACAAGATAAGTATAGCGATCAAAAAATAGCGACAAAAGATCTATTAGTACAGGAAGTCAAAAAACTACATCTGATCGAACGGAAATTATAAATACCTGTGGATTTCCACCCAGTCAAAAAATTGCCTTTTAATTGAAGCTGAAACTTGTCCGTGAAAGATATGTTCCTAGAGGCTCGCTTCCTTATTATTGCGAACTCTCACAGTTCCTGTTTTTGACTGTGATTTCTTGAAGACCTCCTGCCTCGACTGACCTCCCCCTGGGTCTCCGCGAATGACATCAAACTAGACATTGAGGCCCATCGACACGCCTTCGTCCCTCTTCATCGACGTCGACAATATCGTAGCTTCACGTATTTCTAATCACTCCGTATTTTGTCAGTCTTCCATGAAGAGCCCTTATGACGATTACCTTACCATGACATTTTGACAGGAATTGAACACTTTCCGAGTACTGGGAACCTTTAATTAATAAAATAAGCATTGGTAAAAGCGTCCATATCCTCGTTCGCCATCCTTGATCTCGCACCAAAACTCCACCGGCGTCATGGCTTTAAATACCATCAATCGCAATTGCCTTTGACAGAAAAGAGATTTGATGTGAACAGGAGAATGTATAGGCGTTTGTCATGGAAAGCAAAAATTTCATCATACATCAAAAAAGTTTTGTCATGGAGAGAAAAAAGTGCTGTTATGGATAAAGAGTTTTATTACGAATAGAATAAAAGTACTATCATGGATAGGAAAAAGTCTGACACTGCTGATGTTGTCATGGTATGCCTGTGGCAACCAGTCACGTGATCGAGTCAAGTGCTTTTGTTTCGAGCGACCTTTAAAACTCCTGTTTGTTATTGTTGTTCTTTGTGTTTATTTCACTTTGTGAAGACCCTACCGTTACCATGCAACATCCAAACTGGGTCGTTTTCCTCAGAGATGATCGTGGAGGGATCTGCAAGTATGGTCTTGAAGAGAGACACTTTCTTTTCCAAAACTTCCACAGTCTTCCTCCGCTGATTACCATGATTTTCATTCTTTACATCAAGCAGGCGCACATCGATCAACTGGAACTCCGATCGTTCCAGACCTTCAAGAGTGCGCAGAAGTCACAGAGAATATGTTCACAAGAGTGCAATTGAGGTGACAAGAAACACCTAGTGTCTGTAGGCATGACGTGATGAACATTGTGCCGACAAGACCTGGCGGCATGTTTATGGACGATCATATTAATCGAATTAGTGACGTCTATGTCCCTTCACAAATGGACAGAAAAATACTTAACATTCGGCCTAGCTAATTCGACTCCATTTAAAATCATGCAAGCTTTATTTCGCTTCGGACATACAAGTAGGAAGGATTCCTTCACCTTTGACCAGGATTTCAGTTTGCATTACCGTCTAATTCACTCATTACACTATATGCTAACAAAATGCATGGTTTTGTTGACTCGATGAACTTTGAATACATCTAACAATTTGCTACAAAGGAAATCAAATCCTGAACGTTAAGTCGCGTAAAAATCCGCCTCATGTCACATTTTTTTCAAATATGCAACACTTGGAGAAACCATACGGTACATGTTGCTAATAATCGATATTGATTGAGCCACTCAGAATGTTAGAAACGTACTCTGGAAAGGAAAGCAAAGGAAAGGAACTTTATTTAAGTGTCTAGTAGATTAAGCGCTGGAGCACTAATTGGGGACACCGTAAAGTGAAATTAACAATTAACACAACAAGTCAAACCCGGAGTACCCGGAGAAAACCTCTCGGTGCAGAGTAGAGAACCAACAAACTCAACCCACATAAGACGCCAAGTCGAGGAATCAAACCTGGGCCACATTGGTGGGAGGCGAGGGCTCTCACCACTGTGCCATCCCTGCACCTGAGATTGAAAATTGAATAATAACTCAGTTATAAGAACTAGCGAAAATAAATCATGTGCTTTTGGAAATTATAAACTGAAAATAGAAATAATTCCCATCACAAGTGCACGACTATCGTTGCACTTGGAATGAGATTATAACTTGGGTAAAAGAAAAAACTTTCAAGGGCACCCAATAAACAAATTAAGCCAAAAGCCTTTGAGAGACGTTTCTAGGTTCCTTGTAATGTATAAAGACTTTCTAAACAGATGTTTTTTATCACCTAGAAGAATTTGATTCGTTCGGATATCTTAGCTGAGAATTGAAGTGTCCGAACATTTTAGGGATGAAATCTTCATTTCAGAAATTGCTAGCTGAACGTTGCCTTCTAAGAACTTCCCAGCGAACCATTTGCTCATCCGAAATTGCAGGTGACCTTTTCAAGTGTCAAAATTGCAAAAAGATCCCTTCCGAAAACTTAAGGGACTACTTTTCCCATGGTTGCGAGTCTTTTAGGTGATTTTTAGTAAAGAAATCTATAGCTGTTTGGCAACGTAGAACCGAAATTCTTAGAACAGCTTGACTCTCCCGAACACTGACATATTTCGTCGAAGATTATCCTTGGGTGCCCCTGAACTTATATAAGCGGCGACTATCTTGGAAACATTTCTGTTGTAGTACCCAACAATGTTGCATTTGTGTTCTCTTCCCGGATCAAGACACCAACGCGGTAATATCCCTCTGCTTGGTTACTTCAACAGAGATTCCACTCCGACCACCACGCCATCATTTGCACTAAGAAAGATACCACAACGAATGATCAAAGGAACTTGTGTCTCGGGTGATCGCACAAACTTGAACTTCATCAGGATTTTGACCAATGCTATCTTTATCTCCAGAAGAGCTAATCTCATTCCAAGACAATATCTGGGACCATCTCCGAAAGGAAGGTGTTGGAAGGGGTGGCGGGTATTACTTGCGGGGCCTCGGAATCTCTCGGGGTCAAACTTCTCCGGTTCCACCCAGGCATCCGGATCATGATGAACAGCATATATAGGAATTATAACCTCTGTTCCCGCAGGAATGTGAATGCCATTATAATCGTAATCTTCAGCACACTCTCGGTTGACAAAAGGGACTGGTGTATTCAAGCGCTGAGCTTCTTTTATGACGCAGTCTAGGTACTCGATAGCTGAAACTATTTCGTAAAGGTTCTTCTTATTTTCGTTGACATCCATGGCTCGTCTTACTTCTTCCCTCAGTTTGTCCTGAATATCTGGATTTACTGCTAAGTGATAGAGTATGAAACTCAGCGTGTTGCTTGACGTTTCGTAGCCAGTAAGTAAGAAAAAAATCATCTGGCCTACAATTTCCTCATCCGTTAGTTTTCCGAGTCCTTCAGCAGCGGCCGCCATCATGAGTTGCAGCAGATCTTTCCTTTCTGTGAATCCCTGTTGACGACGGCTTTTAACGATGTCTTCTGCAATGCCTTGTATATAGTTTTGCTTTGGGCCTCTTATCTTGCCTAGCAGCCTAAAGATAATCCTGCCGAACGGAAGACGGGCAATCAGTCGAATGGCGTACGAAATTCGAACAATTCTGTTTGCCTGGCGTAGCAGTTCAAGATTTTCTCCCTTTTGAATGTTAGCGTCTACGCCAAAAATTGTGGTTAGAATTACTTCCAATGTCATCTTCCTGAACCAGTCCTGCATGTCTACACTTCGATCTAAAAGAGAGGCGAGGAAGTCGAAATATGAATAGATTTTACCAACGCGGGTCATTTGGTTATTTGGTAATGCTGGTTACAAATTGGCAGCCAGTAAGGCTGATGTGGACCTGCAAATCACTAAAATAACGAACTCGAATTATATATCCTATACTACTAAAAATACAAAATTGATCTAAAAGAGAAATCTATCTTAAAAGATATAAAGTTATTCCGGAATAGGGTTAATCGAACGCACCCTCAATATATCGAAAGTGGGCTATTAACACAACAACCGGAGCCCATTACCCGGAGCTTCCATCTGTATTGTACGCTTAGTCAACCCTGTCCGGTATATTTCTATTTTCAAAACTACTTTATTTTGACGTATGTGACGAATGTGACTGGTTCACAAACGTCACATACGAATGTGACGTAATAAATGGCTGACCATAGGTCTCTTATGATTGGCTATTGTGAAAACCCCCCACTAAACCCCCCCCCCCTCCCCCCCCTGCGAGGTGCTTCTAAAAATAGAAAGATACGGGAAAGGGTTGATTCAAAGGGTTAATATATGGAAGATGGTGGTTCCGTTTAATTGGCTCCTGCACAACAAATATGCATAATAGTGCTCCTCTCATCCGTCGGAATAGGCCTCACGGTGTGTCATCGGCAGAAATTTCACCCTTTCCCTAAGAGCTTCTTTCTGGTCTTTCTCGATGAAATTATGTGGTGTCTCAGACTTCAAGGATCCGATGCAAAGCAAACCGGCCACGACGGTTTCATTTGCGTGACCAATACGTAAGCAAAATTTCTGTTGAATTTTGCACTTGGTATTTTTTAATTTAATATCCAGACTATTTATATTTTATGGTTCTGGTTTTGCATAAAATGAAATTTTAATTGACTCACCAGCGTCTGAGATATCATCAAGTTTCTCCAAAAGCGTGTCACACGATCGCTCTATCAGCGGCATCATCATTTTCATTTTTCCCGAGCTGAAAAGCGGCGTCAGCGTGTTACGGATCCGCTTCCAGTCGTCTCCACGTGCTGCCAAGACGCTCTTAGAAAACGCAGTATTGGTGGGTGGTCCATCTAGGACACGATTTCGAAAGTATGGAAAATCCTTGACCATTATCTGCTTCAACAGCTCTGGGTCTCCCACGACTAAAGACGGCTTACCACCCAGACAGATGGTGAATACTTTGCCATACTTTTTGAAAAAATCAAGGTGTAGATGATGCAATCCATCATATTTCCATGTCTCCAAAACATTTCCAAAGAACGGAACGGGCTTTGGACCACCGACGTTAAATTTGTTGAGGTCAGCAAAGCCACGCGTTCCGCGCCAGTAGATAAACAACACAGCAAGAATAAGGAGCGACACAGTGACACCAGACTGAGTTAGAAATGCCAGGGATAGCATCTCCTGCTGCAATTCCAGCATCGTTGGTTAAGCAATGGTCCCGAACCTGAGATGAGAAGGTGAACGTGAGGTATCCAAATAGTCAACTTTAAGTTTACAAAAGGAAAAAAAAAAGTAATTACTCAGAGAACTTAAGAAGTAAACTGGACGTTAAAAAGTATTTTTATGGTTGTCAGTGTTCGCACATATCAAGAAAGCAACCGTGACTGTTGCTGAATCTAAACCGGCTGAGACGTCATACGTAGTATAAGGGACCTTACGCAAAGACGTCGTTGTCAAGAATGAAAACGGCAAAAGAATGGGTTCTAAACCTCCTCATTTTAGGTTATTCCTTTGATGTGAAATGCCCCGACTTTCTCGATTCCTCGGAGGGCGTAAATAAACGAAAGTATTTTTGCAGTTTTCCCGCCGAACATCTCTACTAGCTTTGCCAATACAATGCACCGATCAAGTCGAAACTTCAACATCCTCCTCTGTCCCCTGCCCAAATCCCGGGCATTTCTCTGTACACTACTATCCCAATTTCATGATGCATACGTTACTTCAAAACAATACAAGTTATGTACTCTTCGGACCGTATCACGCTTTAGTGAACTGAGGATATTCATTGTTTTAATAATAAAGGTCTTTATTAAAACACTCGAAACAACAAACGAGTTTAGTTGAAATGATATAAATTAAGTCATACAGACAACTTATTAACTAACTAACTAACTAACTAACTAACTAACTAACTAACTAACTAGAGAACAAGCATCCATTTACAAAAGTTCTCTTGAGACGCTCAGTTCTGACAAACGGGATGACATAGTTGTGACGCCTCTTAAAGTGGTACTATGATCAAAAAATCATTTCCTTTTTTTCTTCTGATTTTGAAAGCGTGTTCGCTTAACACCTAACTGGCAAAATTTTGAGCTTTGAGTTTTATCCAAAGGCCGTTTACTTTGAGTGTAAGTTTTGGATTTCATGGTCCGCCGTTACTCACGTTCAAAACTGGCCGATTGGACCTCAGAGGGTTGGACCTAGAGAAAATGACGTCATTTACTCACTAGCTTAAAATTTCAGCGTGTAAACGCAATTTATTATGTATGCAAAACACGGGTTGAAAAGTCTGAAAGCCCGAAACTCCCGTGCTGCATGTTAATTAGGCCGCGTACACACGCATTGCATTCTTAAACTAGTGAGTGTTTGACGTCATTTTCTCCTCGACCCAGCTCTCTCAAGATTTTGAAGTTAGTAATGGCGGACCAATAAATAAGAAAATTCCAGCTACAATAAACAGGTATCTTTTTAAAATCAGAACTTAAAACTTGGGTGAGTTAGTGTTTTAGTTAACATAGTTTTGAAATCCAAAGGAAAAACAATTTTTTTTTTTGGTCGTAGTACCACTTTAAGTAACGTAACGATGGTTTGTTCTGGTGGCAGGAGGTCATCTGAGGTTGTGGTTGAATCTTGCCCCATAATTTCTTGTCTTTTAGGACAAATAAAAAAAGAGCTTATTACAGTAACCAAGCTTAAAAGCTCTTTTGAACAGCCTGTCAATACGACTTAGCCTAAGTACTTATAATAATACGCGCAGCCCTATACTTCCATAGCATATGTAAATATATGTAAAGTGTGACTAATGAAAGGAAGATGAAGATGATCCAACGGTAATCCATAGAATTAACAAACACGTAAGATTTACAGACGCCTATATCGCAGTTACACGGATCGTACTGAAATGTTACACCCAGCAACTTCAGACTGGGTTTCCGTTCTTTTAAAGTCAGAGGAACTGGTAAAGCCTTAGTGGGTTTGCATTTAAGAACCATCTCTCAAGTTTTCTTGAAGTTTAGTTGCATGCGATTAACAGTTGTCCATTCAACAATAGATTGAACCTCACTAGCTGCTGAATTACTATTCCTAACGCCCGATTTTACAGGAATACTTAAATATAAACCATCAGCAAATTTTACAAGCAAATTTTGATTTGGTGCGATTACCTTGATATCATTGACCATGATAGAAAATAATATAGGACCTAATACAGTCCCCTGGGGGACAACTCTATTAATGTTTAAATAATCCGTAACAATGCTATCAACAAGTCTTTGTTTTCTGCCTTGTAAAAAAAACTAATAATCCAGTTGATCACATACGGATTAGGTGTCTTTAACTTAGAACAAAGAATATCATGAGGTACCGAATCAAAAGCTTTGCTAAAGTTGAAGGAAAAAATTCTAACATAGTCAAAACCTGAATCAAGCCACTTCATCAGCCAAGCATGCTGATACTTCTGATTAAAGCCATAGTCGTATTGTGGCCTTTGCGGTACGCGAACTGGTCAATACTGCGATAATTCTTGTTTGTAGGCAAGGCGTTCAAAAACCCTCATTAGTACGTTAGTCCACGAAATGGGCCGCAACTGTGTGCAATTTTTAAAGTTGGACTCTTCAGGCAAGGGAGTTAAGACAGGGAGCTTCCACAGATCAGCTACAGAGT